>NW_020175018.1:13842563-13876303 GCF_003031525.2 Neophocaena asiaeorientalis asiaeorientalis | reverse complement strand
CTCCGCTCCAGGAAAGAAAAAAAGGAGAAAAGAAAAAGGGAAAAAGCCGGCGCGAGGGAGCGAGAGAGAAAGAGAAAGGCCCGCAGAGCGAAACTGCGCCCCCGGACCCGCTCAGCTCCGTGGTCCCCGTCCCCCCAGCCCAGCCCGGCTCCCGTAACCCTGCTGGGGAACCCCCGCACCCTGGGGGCAGAGGGCGCGCCCGCAACACTGATCAATTATTTATGGGCGAATCCATTATTCAGCTGCCCCGGGAAGGGGAGGGGCGGGTAAGGCCGGGGAGGGGGAGAGCGGCTGCGGAGACCACCACCCGGGAGGTCGCGGCTCTCCCGCTGGGCCTCGGGGGTCGGCAGGCGTCCCCACGCCGGGGGTGCTGTTGTGAGAAAGCTGCCTCGGGGTGGGCTCCAGGAGGAGCGCGAGGGAATCCGCAGAAGCAAGATAGCTGAGATACCACCCAATTAGATTGGGGAGAGGGGTGGAGAGCGGGAGGCTTGGGTTGGAAAGAGCTGGCTGGGGATGGGGTGGGTGGCGTGGGAAGAGCCCGGCCTGTGAATTCTTTCCTTTCTTACTTCATTCATTCCCATGTTTATTGCGAGCCCAGTACATGCCACTGTGCTCAGAGCCTAGTGTGGCGGGTGGCAGGAGAGGGTTAAGGGCAGGAATTTGGAGTTAGAGCTGGGTCCAATTCCTGGTTTGTACTGTATTCTCTCCAACTGTGTGCCCTTTGGCAAGGGACTTGCCCTCTCTGCGTCTCCACTTCCTCATCTGCTGGATGGAGAAGAGCAGAATGAGGAATTGAAGGAGGTGGTGTGAGGTTTCAGTAAAATGGGGCACTTGGGCAGGGCCTGGCACAGAGTGGGGTGTGTGTGGGGTCCTCTCTTCACATTGAGGGGAATATGCCAAGGCCCCCAATATCCTTCCCTCTCCCCTGTCCCCATCTGTGGGTCCTGGAGAACCTGCATCTTTCCCTGCTTTCAGACACTGAAAGGTCATTATCAAAGCCAAGTCAAAGCCAAGGCCTCTGCCCAGGGCTCTCACCTCTGGCAGGCTTCTTACTAGCCTGGCCCTTCAAAGGCTAGTGCATAAGGCAGCTAGAGGGGTCCGCGTGCGCCTCAGTGGAATCCGCTTTCTCCCCACATCCTTCCCTCCTCCAAAGCCTCTTCCCTTCCCCATGTCCCCCATTCTCCTTCCGATCTGCTCCTCCCTGCTTCCCATCTGGGCTGGGAAGGTTTGGAGCCCTGAGGCCATGGGGACAAGGGACTGTCAGAATAGGCATGGGGCTCAGACTCCCCTGTTCAGTGTGTCAGTATGTTTTCTTTCCAAGGCTCAGGAGCTAAGGAGGCTTCTGTTTTCAGACTCAGGCTTGCCAAGGGGTTTACTGTCTTCTCACCAAATCTTACAGCAGCTGTATCAGGTGGACCTGGACAGATCCAGGTTTTGTGGGGCCTGAAGCTTTTACAATCTTGGGGACCCTGTTTAAGAAAAAAAATGCAAAGTTATGAATACACAGTTAAGCCCGGGGCCTTGACAAGAGTCCCTGAACCTGAAGCTTCATTAGCTTCTTGGTAAATTGCTACTGTAGGTGGGGGACACAATTATTCCTTCGCAGAGGTGGAAACAAAGCTTAAGAGAGGGAAGTCGCTGGCCCAAGGTCACACAGCTGAAAAGAACACCGCAGCTGGGATTCCAGCCCAGGTCTTATGCTCCAGGCAACACCCTGAACTGCTTCAGTGCACTCACCATCTTACTGCCTCATCTACTCTGTGTCATATCTCACCTGTCCCCACCATGGGTCCAGCCCAGGCAAGGTCAAGGAAAGCAGCCTTTGCCTCCAGACCAGCCCGTGCCCTCCGTCCCAAGGCCTTCATGCCCAGGGGCTCCAGCCTAGGAGACGTTCTGTCTTGTGACAACAGCCACACAGTACCAGGAAGTAGGTCTCTTCTAACCTTTCCATTCCCACAGCTGTACCTGCTCATTCCAGAACCCAGGCTTCTCAACTGACGCCAAGGAACACCCGCTGTTAGGTGGTAAGCTCCCGGGGCAGGGGCTGGTTCCTTCTCCTTCGGCAAAGTATTTCCAGCTGTCGGCACAGTGCAGGCTGTCAAAGTGAATTTAGTGGTAACGTCTGTTCCCAGCTCAGGGAGGGGACGAGGTGTTAGGGACAGAGGAGAGGTTGTTAAATTGCAGATTCCTGGGTCCCTCCAGACCTACTGAATCAGGCTCTCTGAGCACACGGCCCAGCACTCTGCATTTTAAAACTCCCTCAGGTGCATCTCAAGCTCAGTAAAGTTTGAGACTCACTGACCCAGGGGCCAGAAAGCACAAAATGCTGTGTCTCGACCAAGCTCCTCTCACAAAGGGGATTCATCTCCCCTAACTCTGGACAGTTTTACCCGTGATCTCCCCTAACTCTGGACAGTTTTACCCGTGCACCAAGCTCACCTTCCAGCTGAGAGCTAATTGTTTCTAACACTTACTAAAGACCTATTGTGTGCCTGGCACTGGATCTTAGGCTTCAGATCGTTGACCTGATTGGACACTCACAAAAGCCCTAAGAAGTAGGGACAATTATTGTCCCCATTTTGCAGATGGAGAAGCTGAGGCCAGGGGAGGCAAGGTGACTTGCAGAGGGACAAAGCACTGGGGAACGAGGAGGTTGGAATAGGAGAGCCGTCTGCAGGACCGCTGGCCTCAGTAATTTACAGGGGTCTCGTGAGAAAATCCTTAGATGAGAATTTATACACTGTCTATGAGTGGCTTGGAGAAATCAAACACGCTACAGTCACTACGGGGATCTCAGGCTAAGATGTGTAACAAAATTAGGTGGCAGACCCCAGAGAAATCTAATCAAGCAGGCCTCTTCTCCCTGGTCTCTTTGGAGTCAGTGTTCTGGGGAATGGGTGTTCGCAGAAGGATTTGATGTATTTGCTTCGGGCAAATCTTTGCCATTTCTCTGCCTGCAGTTCTGGTACAAAAGGGAAAGGGCCAGGCCAGCAAGAGGAGGGAACCAGGGCTGGCGGTAGGCAGGCAGGCTGGCACTGCCGGCCAGCATGGCTCCCTGAGCTATCTGCAGGACCGTATCATGTGATTCCCACCCACCCCCACCCCGCAACCCCGGGCCAGTGCTCTGTGCAAACACAGCCTAACCTTCTCCTGCTCCAGTAGGG
This sequence comes from Neophocaena asiaeorientalis asiaeorientalis, assembly GCF_003031525.2. NCBI lineage: Eukaryota > Metazoa > Chordata > Mammalia > Artiodactyla > Phocoenidae > Neophocaena > Neophocaena asiaeorientalis. The sequence goes on along the minus strand of NW_020175018.1, from coordinate 13,873,139 downwards.
TGATCAAGGCACTGGGGAGGTGTCAGGTGGGGAGGAGCTGATTTAGTGGCCTCTGTTCCTGGTGCCTGAGGAGCTAGTTGGGGCAGAGGGTGTGGACTTATTCTGGGAAGACCCAGAAGGCAGAACTAAGGGAGGTCACCCAGAGGGGTCTGTTTCGCCTCACAAGATAAACTGTCTAATTGTCAGGGCAGACTTGTAGGTAGTGAGTGCCCCACCTGGGGAGGTATTCAAGGACAAGTAGGGCATATGTGTGTGTGTATGTACAGAGCCATGACTCAGGAAAAGGATTGGCTGAGGCAACCTTGAGATCTTTTTCAATGTTGAGACTTTGGGAATTTCCGTTCTTAACATAACTGACCTGCCCAAGCGGGGCAGATGGGAAAAATTAACAGAGACAGAAGGTAGCCACAGGTTAAGGTGCCCAGACTGGGAACCCACAGACGCTGGAGAGGCACCCAAGGGCACGGAACAAGGCCCCCAGCCCTTGGCCTTCCGGCAGAGCTGCCATTTCTTTGACATTAAGGTGTGCTACTTTCTCTTGCAGTCATCTGTAAATGCTCATTATCTCTTCGTGATAGTGATTAATAATAATAGTAGTGATAACTGACAATCAATAACCGTAATACCCATAGCATGAACTGAGCACTGACTGAGACAGACTCTATGCTAAACACTTTATATATAAACCTGTATAATTGACATGACAGTCATACACGCAATGTCCTTACTTAGTTACTATCATTCCCATTTTACAGATGAGGACACTGAGAGCTGACATGTGACCCAGGACTCGGAGCCAGGCTCAGGAAGTGAGCTGGGAGATGCCAGCAGAGATCCAAGAAGAAACATGCTGCCCTCCCACTGTGGGGCTGCTTCTGCCCTCAGTGGCCAGGGAGCCTGGCCACTCCCAACCCCAGGGGTACAACAGCAGCAGAAACCGGCATGGGAATAGGGAGAGGGGACCATCTCCTCCAATGCCCTCATTTTATACCAGGGGAAACGGGTATCGAAGAGAGGAAGAGACGTCTCAATCCTCCACGTGGGCTTCTCCTATGCACTCCCACATCCTACTCCTCTTTAAAAGTGATATTTTAAAAGTTATTAGTGGTAGCATATTAATAAGAAAACATTGTTAAGGGAATGAGAAGACCTGCCACGTGGCAAGTGGTTACCATGTGCAGGTGACGTGTGCGGGGATTGTTTGCTCACCTGTAATGGGGATAATAACGATGCTTCCCCGCTGACCTCACAGGAGGGGGTCACGGTTAAAGGTGACAGTGAATGTGAAGCAGCTCTTTATAAACTGGAGGACACTGCCACCGTGACCATCTTTGGGCATAGAGATTAGAAGTAAGTGCTGAGGCGCCTATCAGGGAAACTGACCAGTATTTAGGGCCCAGAGCAATCAGTTCTTCCAGTGTTAGATCCTCCCTAGAAAGCCCCCCATTCATTTATTCATCTATCTGCCTGAAAATCAAGGTACTGAGCACCTGCTACGTGCAGGAGTATGTCCAGCCCAGCAGCTTTGAGCGCAGGCTCCGGGTCAACCCTTTCCTGTACTGAGTTCAGATCTTGGCTTCACCACTCTCCGGCGGACGTGGCCCTCCCTCTGGGACCCTCCGTGTCTCCTGTTAGGATGCAGCCCGGCTGCTCTAGCAGAACCCAGGGAACAGCAGCTGAAGGAGAGAGGAGCCTAACGTGTCAGTCTAGGGGGCTCTGTGCTGGGAGCCGGTCCAGGGGCTGGGCTCTCTCTCTGTCTCTTCTATCCCATCGGGGATTGCCTCCATCCACAAGGTGGAAGATGGCCACCACCTCCCCCTTCCCATTCTTTCGTGTGTGTGTTGGGGGGGACCCGGGAGGTGGAGACCGCTCCTCCCTTTTAAGGGAGAGCTGGACAGTGCATAGATCACCTCTCTTGTATCCCATTGGCCATAACTGATCACATGACCATGACTAGCTGCAAGGGAGACTGGGAAATGTAGTATTTAGCCTGGCAGCCCTGTGCCTCAGTAAAACCCGGGAGAGGGTTTTCTGTTACTAGAGGGAGATGGCAGAATGGATACTGGGCAGCAGCCAGCAGCCTCTGCCACGTAGGATTCAGGGAGGTACTCTGGGGGAAGCACTCAGCACAGGGCCAGGTACGTGGCTGGTGCTCAAGAAATATGCGCTATCACTGGTGTCACAGGTGAGCGCTTTGCACTTTCCCAAGGGATGCAGAGACCCGCTGAGAACCAAGCCCTGGAACTGCTCTGGCTGCCTCGTGGGGGCCTCCCTGCAGGGGTCCCATGCCCTGCATCCTCTAGGTGATGGAGAGAAGCACTGGGAGACAGCAATCCTCCACCCAACCCCTCAGGACCCACAGCCCAGGCTGGGGAGTATCTCAGGCCTCCTCTTTGCTTTCAAAGAAAGAACAGGAAAGTGGCCTTGTCTTCAGGGCTTGGGGACATGGAGAGGTGGGTGACACTGGGGGCCTTGCAGCTCTGCTGCACGGCTGCCTCAACGGAGCATGGCAACCTCTGCCGGCCCAGGGCTGGAGGCTGGGGTCCACCTTGCGGCACTCGGGCTCTCAAAGCCCGGGCGGAAGACCTGGCAGGTGTCTTCGTTCCACACCCTCTGAATGCGGCACTGGCTGGTTCGAGCTTAGAGACATTTCCTGCCTAAATACTGTGCTCTGGACACGAAGCCCTTCTCAGCCCAAGGGGGGCTGGTAGGCGACACAGGACGGGGAGCACGACCTCCGATGGTCACTGTGCCCCCGCGGGTCCAGCTCACCCCCAGCCACGGATCAGGAGGCTGTCTTCTGCAGAGGCTGGGTCCACGCTCAGGAGCTGAGAGCCCCGGATCAGATCGGTCCTGGCTCTGTGTCTTAGCAGCTGTGTGAGCCGATCTCTCCAATCAGTGGGGATGAGAAGGGCATCCATCTCTCCATCTTACCGTAAAGATGTATAAAATAATCCATGCAAGGTGCTTGTGGAGAGGAGGAGCTCAATGAACGGTGCCTACTCAGACCAGGATTATGACTATTATTTTCTTCCATCCGTTCCACACTTTGCCTGCCCCCCACCTGTCCACACCTCCCTGCTGGTGATGCCCTCCCATCCCGCAGTCTGCACGCTAAGCGTTTTCCGAGGCCCCCAGATTGGGCAGGTCCCCTGCGTGTCAGCTGGCTTTGCATTGCATTCCAGCTTTCTCCTTCCCAGCACTTTCCAAATCATGATGCAGTCATTGTTGGGTGAAGCACTGCCCTCCAGACGAGGAGTCCTGAGCCAGCAGGGAGTGTGCATATTTCATTCACTGGCACAGCCCTAGTGCCCAGCACAGGGTGTGGCAGCATGGTGAGGAGTCTAGTAATTGTTTGCGGAATGAGTGAATGAGTAAATGAATGAATGGCTGGATGAGCGAAGAGGGCGTTTTGCTGCCAGCCTAAGAATGTGTATTTAAGAGCAGAGTTCAGGGACTTCCCTGGTGGTGCAGTGGTTAAGAATCCACCTGCCAACGCAGGGGACACGGGTTCGATCCCTGGTCTGGGAAGATCCCACATGCTGCGGAGCAACTAAGCCCGTGCGCCACAAGTACTGAGGCTGCGTGCCACAACTACTGAAGCCCGCGCACCTAGAGACCGCGCTCTGCAACAAGAGCAGGTGGAACGCTGCTCATTCCAACGCAATGAGAAGTCCGTGCACCGCAACAAAGAGTAGCCCCGGCTCACCGCAACTAGAGAAGGCCCGCGTGCAGCAACGAAGACCCAGCGCAGCCATAAATAAATAAATAAAGAGCAGAGTTCAGAGACTTTGAAAGACTAATTTTAATTTCAGTTCTGTCATTGACTTGCTGGTGGCTCAGAACAGGATCCTGCGTCTTTTTTATTTTTTCCACTCCCACCTCCTCCCTGCTTCTTCTGGAGTTTCAGTTTCCTCATCTGGAAACTAACAACACTTCATAGAGTATGGCAAAAGGAGTCACTGAGATCGTGGGGAGATAATGCAGAGATACTGAGCTCCTAACACATAGTAACTGCTTAGTAAGCGCTGGCTGGAATAATAGCTATTGTTGTTGTGGTTTTTTTTTTTTTTTCTTGAAATGTAGTTGATGTACAACATTATATAAAAGTGGCATATGAAAAAAAAAAAAAGTGGCATATGTCCAGTACAGCGACTCACAATTTTTAAAAGTTATACTCCGGGCTCCCCTGGTGGCGCAGTGGTTGGGAGTCCGCCTGCCGATGCGGGGGACGCGGGTTCGTGCCCCGGTCTGGGAAGATCCCACGTGCCGTGGAGCGGCTGGGCCCGTGAGCCGTGGCCGCTGAGCCTGCGCGTCCGGAGCCTGTGCTCCGCAACGGGAGGGGCCACAGCAGTGAGAGGCCCGCGTACCACACACACACACAAAAAGTTATACTCCATTTATAGTTATTATAAAATATTGGCTAGTCGTAACTACTGTTAATGTTCTCTTGAAACAACAAGGGGTTTGCTCTGCACTTTTGTGTCAAAATTTCCCGGACTGACCCACTCTCCTTGACTACTGGAAAGCTCAGGGAGAGCTGACAAAAGCTTTCATTCATTCATCCATTCAATCATTCATGCATGCATGCACACGGTGATTCAGCAAACATTTTCTGGGTATTCTCTGGGTACCAGGACCAGGGCTGGATGCTGCTGGCTGGGGGCAGAAAGGAGGGTCCTGCACGGAGGAGAAAACCCATCGAGTTCATCCTCTGTGCAAAGGGAAGTGGCTGAGACCCTCTGTCCACATCCTGTCCTTTACCCCCCCACCCCCACCCCATGGCTGGTCCATCTGTGTCCTTTTCCTGTGCCTCTTTCATCCCGGCCTGGGGTGGCTCTGCATCCCCACCCCACCAGCAGCCATTTCCTGCCCTTCTCTCATCTGCTTCCTTTGATCCTTTTGTCAAGAGACTCTTAGAAGCCTCCGAACCGTTGGCAATACTGGCAACCTCCGCTGTTGGGCTGGTGACCCCACAGAGGTTGGAGCCAACATGGGCTTCTCTTGGGATGCTGCCTTGGGAGACAGATGGATTCTGGCCTCATTCATTCACTCACTCACTCACTCATTCAGCATTCCTCATTTGTTCACGGGCTCCAGGCCTGTGCGGGGCCCACAAAGTGAAAAAGATAGCCGTGGTTCCTGGCCTCACGGAGCTCCCACCCCAAGGGATGACCGCCCATCCCACACCAAGGGGATTCTGAAGGGAGATGGATGTGCGTTTTGGGGCAGAAAGAAAACAGGGCCTTGGCTTCCAAACGCAGGCCTCTGCCCTTCACCTGGCACGACCCCCAGGCCCGGCTCAGGGCAGGAGCCGTCGAGGGGCTGCCGTTAACTGAGCACTTACCACACGCTGTGCACACCAGCTCAACCGTTTGTGCCGGGCGGGAATCTGCTGACTCCTCACTCTGGCCCTGTGAGGGAGGTACGGTTTTTCTCCCCATTTTATAGACAAGAAAATGAAGGCACGGAGAGATGAAGAAGCTTGGCCAGGGCCCTGCGGCTTGAAGGTGGCAGAGCTGGGGCCTGAACCTTGTTTGCCTGAGATCAGACACCACACGGTTCCACCTCTTGGTGAAGGAATGAGGGGCGGGGTGCCCCAGGCCTAAGGACCCTGGACTCACCTCGGCTGCACAAGGTGGGGGACCCGCCCTTTCTGTATTGCGGCTTCAGTAGTTCCAGCAGGTGGCTGGCCGGGTGGGAGGGTGGGAAACGGTCAGGAAGGCAGGTGGAGGCCCACCTCCAGGGGAGGCCCTTCAGAGGCAGCTGTGTGGATTCAGAGAGGGGCCTCCTTTCTGCCCCACCCCCTCCTGGGGCCTCCAGAACGAGGGAGGAGGGGGAAGGGGGCAGACAGTGGGGTGGACGGTGGGGTCATCTCTGCAACAGGCCACGGCAGGGGCGAGGGAGAAGCAGGCAGGGCAGTATCTTCACAGCCCTGGGCCGTCACCTTTTCCTCCCCCAACGCTGAGGCGGCCGTTCCATCCGTCCGTCCATCCGTCCCTCCGTCCGTGTACTCAGTCACTTATTCATTCACTCACTCTCTGAATCATTCATGCACTCGTTCACTCACTCAGATACCACGTGGACAACAGGGTACGCAGGTGAGCCCAGCGTCTGTCCACAGGGAGCTTCCTGCAGGGCAGCCAACGACACACACGGAGAGCATGCACGCGAACGGGGTAGGTCCGGCTTGCTAAGCGCTGTGGATCTGTGCTGATGGGGAGGAAAGCAGTGGAGGAATGCGGCTGGGCCCGTGCCTCCCTGAGGAGATGACCTGGGGGCTAAGGCCGGAAGAATCAATCTGAGGGGCCCGGAAGGCCTGGGGACAGGGTCTCTGAGTGTCAGGAACGGCAAGTGTAAAGGCCTGGAGGAGGGGACGAGGGCAGCCTGTGTGTGAGATGGAGGGAGGGACGGAAGACGGGACCGAGGAAGATGGGCACCGAGGCGGAGTCGTGCGTGGGCTGCTGCTGTGGGCACAGAGTCCGATGCCCTTCTGGGTACAATGCGAAGCCACTGGGGGTCAGACACGAACCCAGTCATGTCTTTGAAGGCGCTGTGGGCTTCCCTGGGGCTGCACTGAGTGGGAGGCCCCGGGGAAGGGGGAGGCGGAGGCAGGGAGGCCCTGAGGAGGCTGGTGTGCCTCTGGACCTCGGGGTGGCTGTGGGGAGGGACAGGGGACAGATTTGGTGACAGAGCCAACAGGACTTGCTTACGGCTGGTGTCGGGGTCAGGGAGGACCCTGAGTTTGGGGACCTTCACTTTTCAGCACTTGGGACAGAGAGGGGCCTGAGGTTGGGGTGAGAAACTCCCCCCATAAGTGGGGCAACCCCCAGACGACAGGCTCCCTGGGACCCACAGCCCCACCCCATGTCCTCGTTCTTTGTGATCAGTGGAGGCCCCGTGCTGTGTTTGCCCAGCCATCTGGGCCCTCAGGGGCTGGCGGTGAGTCTGTCCATCTGCATCTGTCTGTCTCAGCGAGGAGGAAACTGGAGGCAGAGGGAACATCTGCCAGGGCTGGAGCCAGACCCTCCTCACTCCGCTGTGCCGTGGACGCCTCATCCCGGGAAGCATCCCGGGATGCTCTGTTGGCTGCAGGTGGTGCCCCCTGTACCCTGGGATCGGCCCCCACGACTGCCGGCTGTTTATCCATGAGGCCCTCTACCTGCCAGAGACCCCTGGTTTCCATGAGGACAGCTCCCCTGGGGGTCGAGGAAGGCGGTTTTAGGGTCAGGGCTGTACCATGAGGCAGCCGGCGGCTGTGGGACCCAGGGCGCCGAAGATACCACCCTGCCTGCTTCTCCGCGTGGCCTCAGAGACGACCCCACCATCCCCCACACTGTGCACCCTCTCCCTCCCCTCCCTCATCCCCTTGTCCAGCAAATCGACCCTTTAGGTCCTTCCCGTCAGTCTGCTCTGCCCCTCCCTCTGCTGCTCCAGTGTGGCCCCCCATTATTTCTCGCCTGGACGTCTGCAGCAGCCACCCCACTGGTCCCCCTGCTTCTCCCTTTGTCCCTTCAGTCCCTTCTGCTCGGGGCAGCCAGAGCAATCTTTCTGGAAGGTTCTTCTGAATGTGTCACTCCTCTGCCTAAAACCTGCCATGGCTCCCCAGTACCCTCAGTATAACATTGAAACTAACACAAGCCCGGGAATGGCCCGACCCAGGCTGACCTCTCTACCGCCATCCTTCAGTGATACTTTCCGTAGCTCTCGGCTTCTGAAACTGAATATTTTTCAATTGTTTGAATTAGCTCTGTTTCATTCTCGCCCCTGGGCCTTTGCACGTGCTCTGTGTCCTTTGCCGGGAGCATCCCCAGAGCTTCTGCCTGGGTGACTGATACTCAAGCTTTGGGTTTCAGGTTAGCCCTCTTCTCCTCAGGCATCTCTAGACCCTGCCCCCTCCCCCATCATCCCCCTGGCCACACTGGACAGATCCTCCTCTTCAGGGCCTCTCTATGCCCCCACACAGTAGGTGTCTGGGAGAAGGTTCAAGGGCAGGCTGGGAGGATTGGTGGGTCGTGCTCAGGCCTCTGGGGTATGTGTGCCGGAGAGAGAAGGAGGCAGCTCCTGGGGCCATTGTCACAGCAAATGTAACCTCGCATCTCCAGGGCCCCAACATGGTCCCATGGAAGAGCTTGGGCCACTGCCACAAATGTAAGAGCAGCTGGAGGGCTCTGCCCACAGACAATCATACCGGTGACGGTGTCACGCTCTGTGCCGAGAGCCACCTTTGCTCGAGCTCATTCTGTCCCTTTATCAGCCCCAGGTCACAGATGAGGAAACTGAGGCTCTGAGGGGGTGCTGCGACTTGCTCAAGGTCACACAGTCATACCGGAGCTGGGGTGGGAGCCCCGGATTCTGGCTGTACGTATCGTCAGTCACCACCTGGCTGGCTTTGGGCACTTCACCTAGACCCCGCAGGCCTCGGTTCTTTCTCCAGAAAATGGGCTTCTTAACAGTAATGACTGCTTTTCGGGGTGTTTGTGGTACCAGCACCCTGCAGGTGAGTGAGGCGGGCCCAGCTTTTGGAAGAGGTGGGTCAGAGAGGGAGGGACAATGATGTGGCCGTGGTCACAGAGCATATGGGGGGATTTGGGTTAGCCTCTGAGGCCAAGGCTAGTGCTACTTGGTGAGATTTTCTCCATAAAGCTTCTCCCTGAGACCATAGCCATCGGGGCTGGGGGGTGGGGTGGGGAGGGTGCACCACTCGGCCACGTCAAGGGAGAGCCTGGGAGGCTCCATGGTGTCGGGACTGTGGCTTCAGGCTCCCTCTGGCCCTGGCTCTCCCTCAGCTCCTAGGGCAGGCGCAGGGGCTCAGGAGGTTTGAAAGGGGTGGTGGAAACGTGAGCCACTCAGAGGCCAGAGCCCGCCCAACTGGCAAACTCTGTGAGGGTCTGAACATAATGCTTTACTCCCACGGCCCTGGTGCAAATCTGGGAAGCTCCGGTGTGAGCCTCGGTGGCCAAAAAAGGATTCGGGCAGCTAGCCTGCAGCTTGGTTCAGCCCTGTGGGAAGAGCATCGGATGGTGAGTCCAAGGCAGGATCTGGCATGGCCTCCCTGTGCACCTGGCCCAGGCCTGCCTCCTCTCTGGGCATGAGATGCCTGGTGGGAATCTCTCATGTCAACTCCATCCCCCTTGATGGTCTGGGCAGCTGGTCCAGGGTCGGGGTGGGTGTTCAGAACCTCGTCCTCTCCAGGTCCTCCTCAGGTGAGTAAAGGTGACAACCTGGCTGGTCAAAGTCATTCGCAGTCGAAGGGCCAAAACTAACCATAGCTCGGAACCCCAAGAAAACTGTCCCCACGCTTACTCTCAACTTGAGAGAAGTCCTCAGACCAAGGCTGAGGGCGGAGGGTAGTCTGTCTTTCAGCCAGAGTGTGGACCCTCTATCCTGCATGGGTGCCTTGATTATTCATGTCCTGAGATACTTATTGGGTGCCTGCTCTGTGCCAGACACAGAGGCTCAGAGGCTCAGGAGCCCACAGTTGGGCCAGGCAAGCTATCCAGAGTCCAAGAATTAGAACACAGTGTGGCAAACCTGACGAAAGAGTCAGCCACACCCCAGACCCCTAACCACTGAGCACTGGGCCAGGTCCCATAAGGGATCATCACTCCCATTTGCCAGATGGGGAATTTGAGGCTTAGAGAAAGGGGAGGTGAGCTGAGAGCTGGAATCTGCACGGAGGTGGAGCCAACACTACAGTCCCCTACAAACCACACACAGGAGTGTGGCAGCCCTCAGGAGGCTTGCAAACTCCTTGGCAGGGCCTGCAAGAGGCCACAGGATGGGGCCTGTCTGTGCACATCTTGCTGCCTGCATTTCAGCTTCTGGGACATACAGGGCTCCCACCAGCCACAGGGCCTTTGCACGTGCCTGGACCTCTCTTCCTCGTGTTGTAACTGCCCCAGACTATGTACCCATGAGGATGGGGTTAGGGCTGGTTTCTCCCTTGTTTACCCAGGAAGTGGCCAGGCCCAGCATGGATCAGGGGCTCCCCTTCTCATTGCCAAGGCATGAGTGAGTGAGCGGGGGACAAACCAAAACAGGGAACTTTAGGCAGGTCCCCCAGTGCTATTCTTCTCTGCCCTGGATGGGGCCTCCTTGGTTTGGTTGGGATGGAGCTGAGTGATGAGCTAACATTATGTAATTGAATCCCCATAACCATCCCGTGAGGTTACCACTATCATTATTCCATTTTCATAATTGAGGCTTGGAGAAGTGAGGTGACTCACCCAAGGTCACTCAGCCAGTGAGTGGCAGAGCAGGAATTTTTTTCAATTTATTGAGGTAGAATGGACTTACAATAACTGCACACATTTAAACTGCATTTCGGGGAGTTCCCTGGTGGCCTAGTGGTTAGGATGCCGGGCTTTCCCTGCTGTGGCCCAGGTTCAATTTCTGGTTGGGGAACTGAGATCCTGCAAGCTGCGTGGCATGGCCAAAAAAAAAAATTTGCATTTCGGCATATGTATACACCCATAAAACCGTCACTACCATCAAGACAGTGAACACGGCCACCCCCCTCCAAAACTTTTCTTGTGACTTTTGTGGGAGCTCCCAGCACCCAGTGTCCCCTGAGTTGCTTTGTCACTATAGGTTAGTTGGCACTTTCTAGAATGTACTAGAAATGTATGCACTCTTTGTCTCCTGGCTCCTCTCACTCAGCATCATGACCTTGAGTTTCTTCCACGTTGCTGTAGTATTGGCAGTTCATTTCTTCTTACTGTTGTTTACAGAGTCCTGCCCCATCATAGGGATGCCCAGGACCTGCGGAGCCAGTCTTTTGCTGACGGACATTTGGGTTGGTTCCAGTTTTGCCTGTTACAAATGCAGCTGCTATGAACATTCGTGTCCAAGTCTGCGTGGACCTAAGTGTGCATTTCTCTGGGATAAATGCCTAGGAGGGCAATGGCCTGACCATATGGAAGGTGTATGCTTCACTTTTGAAAAAGCTGCCAAATGTTTTCCAAAGTGGTTGAACCACTTTACATTCCCACCAACAGTGGAGGAGGGTCCCAGAGGAGGGTGGGGACCGGCACCCAGGCCCAGCCCACTACAGAGCCTACATCCAGACACGTCCAGGACCCTCTGTCCCAGTAGGTCTTGCGCCCTGGACTTCTGAACTGCAGGAGAAGGACCAAGCCACAGCAGGGCTTGGGACGCAGTCCCCCCTCCTCCTCACGGGTCTGGCTTCCTTTTTGAGCAGAGTGCTACCTTCCCCAGCCTGCGCCCCAGCTCCTGGAGGGCAGAGCTGGGCACAGTGGGTGCCAGGCAGATGCCGCCGTGCCCAAGGAGCAGCGGGCCAGACCCTCTGAGGGTTCTTGTCTCTGGCTGTGCTGAGGAAGCCTGGAGCCTCCCAGGCCCATGACACAGGCTGGGGATGGAGATGCTGAGGGTTTCACTGGTCTTCTCACCAAGCTGGTGAGAGATGAGTGTGTTCGTGTGTGTGCGCGCGCTCTCGCGTCCATGCGCGCGCGTGTGTGGGGAAGGGGCTTGTGCCTTTGAGCTCTGGGACAGAACGAGAAGGAAAGAAGCCATCAGAACCTGGCAGAGGGGGAGAGACAGAGACCAGACGACCAGAGAGAAGCAGCCAAACCGAGGAGGGGGCGAACCTCTCCTTCCAGACCCCAGGGAGGTGGGAAGGAGGCGGGGAGGGGTGCGAGAGGGGAGCAGGAATTCTTCATTAAAAAACCCCGGAGCCGGGCCCGCGGCGGCCGAGAAGCCGGGCCGCCGGCAGCTTCCCGCTCGCAGGAGCACAGAGACCCGCGCCGGCTCCAGCCGCCCGCGGCCGACCTCACGCGTCCTCAAAGCCAGCCTGTCCCACTTCCCCCGCCGGTTGCTACAGCAACTGAGCTCTGAGTAATCAGCTGCACGGTGACCTTTCTTCCCCCGGAGAGAGGGAGGGAGGGAGAGCTCGGGAGGGAGGAGGGGGGGGGGGAGGAGGAGAGAGGATAGAGGGAGGGAGGAAGGGGGAGGCGGAGGGGAGGAGGGGGAGAGGATGGAGAGGGGAGAACAGAGGAAGAAAGATGAAGAGGAGGAGGGGCAGAGGATGGATGGGAGAGAGCGGGAGAGATGGAGGCGGAGGGGAGGGAGAGGAGGGACTGAGCGGCTGGTCAAAGCTGTAAGAACACTGCAGCTGAGGTCTGGGGGCTTTGCGGGGAGGAGCTGGCAGTCAGAAGGCGGGGAGGGGAGGGGGCAGCTGGCAGCCCTGTGGTGGGGGGAGGGAGAAGCTGCAGAACTGGGGCGGGGGAGGACCGTGGAGGGGGCTGACCCGAACTGATTCTTTCCCAGAAGGAATCCCCTTCACCGCGCCCACGCGCAGTGCTGCCCCTCCCAAGTTGCCGGGCTTTAGGAGACGAGAACGAGTCCCCGTGTGCTCTCTGGCTCGAAAGATACTCTTTCCGAGCAGCCTTGACTCCCCCACTCCCCAGATGGGAAAAGTGAGGCCAGGAGGCTTGTTTACAGTTTCAGAGCCTTTCACCTCTGTGTCACCCCTCCCTCCCTCCTCCTTGCTGCTTCCGACTGCGAGGCAAAGCTGAAGCCGGGGCCAGGTTCGGGGTGAGTTCTGGTCTACCCCCAGCTCTCCCACTGCCCTGCTTTCTGGCCTGGGTTTTCCCGGTTGTAAAGCAAAGATGCCTGGGGCGGGATGCAGGCTGCCCAGGGAGGCAACCCTCGTTAGGGAGGGTCCATCAACGCTCTCAGACCCAGGTATTGATTTGAAATTCTCTAAACACAGCAGAAGCAAGGCGGGGGCGGATGTGAGCGATCCAGGCAGCTGGAGGAGCTCAGGGAAGGGGGTGGGTGCAGATGGGGGCCAGGGTCACCGAGGGACCCCTGGGGGGTAGTAGCACCGCAGCGGGAGGGCTTGGAGACCCCCTGGTACCTGGTATCCTGCCCGCCCACCCACGGGTTCCTCCCCAACTCAGCAGCCCTGGGCCAGCACCAGGCCCATCACCCCCCTGGCCCTGGGGACCTGCCTGCCTCCTGTTTACAGGCAAGGAAGTCCCCGAGTCAGAGTCACAGCCAGCCCATGGAGTGGGGGAAGGATGACAGATGGTGGCATGCCATTTTAACCAGAGTCTGCAGCAGTTGGGGAAGGGGAGGGGGGACCCTAGGGCTGGTGGGGGCTGGGATCTTGCACTGCTGCCACCCCCAGGGGCCCTGCGTCCCCATTACTGTCCCCCGGCACCTCTCCCAAGCCCAGGTCACTCAGGTCTGAGGGGGCACTGACCCAACAACCATGTCACTTGGGCTGCCCAAACTCCCATGGACTCTGTGGGTGCCCCTTGGGTCTGCGGGTGTTGGGGGGGTCCCCTGCGGGGCAGTCTCTCAAGGCTCCATGTCAAGGAGAGCCCCGTGACATCCTCCGCGCCCCCGCCAGCTCACAGCAAGGACTCCACCCTGGCCAGGAAGTGCCAGGCATTGGCCGGGAGTAGCAGTAGCAGGAGGGATGGGGGCCCCAGAGCCCAAAGTTCAGCCCACGGCTTCAGCTAGAATACTTAGGGCAGGTTGGGCGCTCGGGAGGGGGCTGCATTCTTATCCTAGCTCCGCACTGAAGTCGATCTAGAACCTCTTTGGACCCCAGCATATGCCTCTCCAGCGGTGAAGGGCGCTGGTCCCACCCCCTTGCTGGGAGGCAAATGAGAAAGCACACCGGTAACTCCGAAGCCCCCCTTTTATAGGTGAGGAAAACAAGACTCAGAGAGGGGAGGTCGCTTGCCCAGGGTCACCCAGCTGGTAAGGGGAAGCGCCAGGCTGTGGGTTGTCGAGAACGAGGTACATGTGAAGCCACAAAGCCGCCACACAGAGTTGTCCTCCGAGCTGGCTACTGTGGCTGTGAGCCTGCCTGTACCAGGGGGTACTTGACTCCCGGGAACTTCGCCGTTCCACGAGCCTGCGTGCAGCCAGACCTTCGCCCCTGGGACGCTCGTTCTACAGCAAGCCCTTCGGGCCAGTATTTGGTTCTGGTGAAGATAGTAGCAAGGGCAGCTATGCCTCTCCGAGCCCAGCCCTGGGCCCCATGCTGGGCTGAGCACCCATGTGTGTTGTGTCATGGGGCCTCTTAGGCACCCTCCTTGGGGGGCTGCTGCTAGCCCTGTTTTCAGGTGGGGAAAGTGAGGCTCAGAGAGGGGTGTTGACTTGCCTCAGGTCCCACCGCACTGAGTGCCAGAGCTACCACTTCTTGATCTCAGAGATGGCCTCTTAACCCTAGCGCATATCAGCCAAGCTCGACCAGACTCAGGGCTGTGGGTGTTACCCATGCTGGACTTGGCTGTGAACAGAATTCCCTTGACCTCTAGTAGAAAGCGTCGATGGAAACTGCACAGAAGTGCCCTGGGCACGGGAAAGAGGAAGCTCAGCACAGGATGGGCACATGGGCAGGGTGAGATTGGTCAGGAGGGTTGGAGAGGTCATGGTGCCAGGGAGTACTCACAGCCAGGGGTCTTTTCTGATCCCTGGGTAGTGGGTGGGGGTGGGGACTATTGCCCTTTGAGGCGGGTGAGGAAGCTGACGTCCAAGAAGGTCAGACGACCAGCACGAGGCCCGTAGGGCATAAGGGTGAGAATCGGGGCAGCGGCAAGATCCCCTAACCCTCAACCAGTTTGCTCTTCACTCTACACCAACGCTACCTCTATCCACCCGCTCACCCATCCACCTAGCCCGCTCCCCATCCATCTTCCTGTCCATCCTATGCTTCCTGTCCTATCATCTGCAGATCCCTCCACCCAGCCACTCACCCACCTACCCACTCATTCATCCATCTTCCCATCTATCCACCCATCTATCCATGTACTTACACGCTTACCCACCCACCCATCCATGAACCCATTCACTTGTCCATTTTCCCATCTACATCTCCATCCACCATCCATCCATCCACCCATCTCCCATCTATCCATCCATCCGCCGATCCACTCGCCTACCCACCCCTGCGTAAGCCCATTTACGCATCCGTCTTCCCATTTACGCATCCATCTCTTCACCCATCCACCCACCCACTCATCTATCCACCATCCATCCATCCATTTATCTACCCATCTATTCATCCATCAACTCATCCAGTCATCTAGCCATCACCCAGCCAACCACCACCCACCCATGTATCCATCCATCCACCTACCACTCACCCACCATTCATTCGTCTATTCATTCTGTTTTTATTCTATAACCATTCTGAGTCCGGTTCCTTCACCTTTTAGTTTTTAAACATATGCTTATGTGAGCTGGGTGCTGATCCTGTCCTCTCTGTGGAAGTGTACCAACTCCCCATCCCCCAGTTCAGCACACCAGTTCCAACTGGTCCCCATCAAGACCGCAACTCCAGTGTAAGAGGTTCAGGCTGCTCTCCCCTGCTTGCCTCCACTTGGGTGGGATCTGGCTTCTAGGTGCTTCTTATCCTTTTCTGAGTCACTTCACCTCCCCATCTGGGCATTTCAGTCTCAAGTGAGAGGCCTCAAAAATGTGGAAATAGACCAAGTCACCAATATGGAGGCCACTTCCATAGCCTTACCACTCTGCAAAGGGCATTGATCATCAGGGCACTGGGGAGTGTGCCATGGGCACCAGTGGCGGCCATGGGATGGGCCATGACCCACCAGTCCAGGGACCAAGGATCAGAAGAATGGTCTGGACCAGGCACCTTCCTCCAACCCGCTGTGTGACAAACGGCAACTGAAAACTGAGAATAATCGTCCTTGTTCCGAGGATCCGAGAGAAACGTGGCATTTTGGGAAAAGGCAACAGCCTTTCACCAACACCATGGGGAGTTTTTTGAAGGTGTTAGCAGGGCTCAACCTTTGAGGTGTACATTACATTCTCTTATTACTAAAACCTTCCAGAAACGTTCCTTGATTCTGCTCACACCAACTAACTAGGCATTCATTGATTCATTCATTCATTCTGCATCGGCTGTGTACTAGGACCTGTTTAAGACTCTAGAAATCAATACAAATATTTTCTGCCCCCAAGAAATGTGCCGACCCTTGGCTTGGAACAGAAACCACAGTCACACTGCATGGGTGTCAGGCGCGAACTCTGTCCTGGGGGACCTGAGGAGTGTCAACTGTGCCTGGACTGGGCGGGTGAGGAGGGGTCCCAGAGCAGGGGTGTGCTCAGGATCTGGAAGGACAAGGGTGATTGGAGAAGGGCCTTCGTTGCAGAGGGAATAGCACCTGCAAAGCCATAGGGGCAGCGGAGGGGCAGAAAGGGGAAAGAGAGGAAGAGGACCGACTCCCTTGAGTCCCTACTATGTGCTGGCACTGTACCCAGTGTTCCCATCTCGTTAGCTCGTGGATCCTCCCAACAGCTACGCGGCTGGCATTCTATTCTCTTGCACATTTCATTGATGATAAAGCCGAGGCTCCGAGAGACCTCCCTGGTGGCGCAGTGGTTAAGAATCTGCCTGCCAATGCAGGGGACACAGGTTCGAGCCCTGGTCCGGGAAGATCCCACGTGCCGCGGAGCAACTAAGCCTGTGTGCCACAACTACTGAGCCTGCGCTCTAGAGCCCGCAAGCCACAACTACTGAAGCCCGCGCGCCTAGAGCCCGTGCTCCACAACAAGAGAAGCCATTGCAATGAGAAAGCCCCGCACCACAAGGAAGAGTAGCCCCTGCTCGCCGCAACTAGAGAAAGCCGGTGTGCAGCAACGAGAAGACCCAACGCAGCCATAGATAAATAAGTAAATAAATTTATTAAAAAGAAAAGCCAAGGCTCAGAGAGGGCCAGCAACTTTCCCAAAGTCACACAGCTCCCACATGCTGGATCTGTCGGCCTGACCCCAAAGGCTGGAGCCTTTGCTCAACTCCCCTCACCCTGAGCATCTCACCCTCAAGGCGAAGGCGAGGGAGAAAGCACCCTATTTGGGGTGCTCTTTGGGGCCGCTGAGGCTGCTCGTGGGGTCATTTGATTAACAAATATTTATCCCCTCCCCCTCAGGGTCAGGCCTCACGCTGGCCTTGGGGGTAGAGCAGTGACAACACCGGCCCCCTCTCCCTCCTGGGGCTCCCTGGTAGGGGGAGGCGATGGGGATCGAGCTCAACTCCTGGCAAAGCCCTGCTTCATCCAGACTTAAAAATAAACCCAAGTACTGTCCAGATCCAAAGACTGGGGGGCCACAGGCTCCCAGAACTGCGGCTGGGAGGCAGCAGGCAGAGCTGTCAGCCCGGAGCCCGCTTCTCTCATCAGCATGGGGCCCCAGCCTCCCTGCTTAAAGATCGCCTCGGGCGCTCTCTTAAAGATGCTAACGTTGCAGCTGACATTTGGAAGATCCTGGCAGGCGATCAAACCCGAGCTGAAAATCGGAGCTGCCGGGCGGGGGCGGGCACCAGGCAGCAGGGACCGGGGCTGGTTGGGGCCGAGGGCAACGGGGCTCAGGCAGCCGCTGCTGGCTAAGGCTGTGCTTGCAGACCGGCCCAGCACAGGTGGGTATTCGGCTCTGTGCTGCAAGGCCCCAGCAGAGGAGGAGGAGGGTGGAGAAGGCAAGGAAGGAAGCGGGAGGAAAATGGCTACGGAGAGACGGAAATCTCTTAGTTCATCCCCAGACGCAGGGCATTGTCAGTAATCAGACCAGCTGGGAAAAAATCCACAAGATGAAGAGTTATACAAAAGAGGGAAGGGCTTCCCTGGTGGCGCAGTGGTTGAGAGTCCGCCTGCCGATGCAGGAGACGCGGGTTCGTGCCCCGGTCCGGGAAGATCCCACATGCCACAGAGCGGTTGGGCCCGTGAGCCTATGGCCGCTGAGCCTGCGCGTCCGGAGCCTGTGCTCCGCAACGGGAGAGGCCACGGCAGTGAGATGCACGCGTACCGGGAGGAAAAATAAAATAAAATAAAATAAATAACAAGAGGGAAAATGGAAGAAGGTTCCTGGTGTCAATTACATTTCTGACTGCAGTGCCCAGAGCTGGGTCCCCCCAATGTGGGAGCAGAATGCTCTGAGGAAGCCGAGGGGTCAGAGGAAGGAGTAAGGAGAACGAGATTCCGACTCCACTGCTGCCTTGGACACGCTGGGCCTTCCACAAATTTCCACATGCCTGAGCCAGCCTTGTCTCCTTTCCCTTCCTTTACATCCAGTCTCCTTTCCACGTGCCCACCACGCTCCATCCACCTCCATCCGCTAACCCACCTACCTATTCACCTATCCCACCTACCCTACCTCCCACATAACCAGTTCACCCTCTGCTCTTCATCTACCCAACCATCCATCTACCTAGTTCACCAATCGTCCCCTTCACCCATCCATCCCCCATCCGTTCACCCGTCTCCATTCACTCATCTCCCCCATTCATTCATTCATCCACTCACCCAAATGTCCATTCATTCCCCATGCATCCACCCAAATAATATTCCTTCAGCGCAGGTGAGGAACAAGCAGGCCAGATTTAGGCGACAGGAAAGGCTTCCAGGACAAAGACCCTCTACGCTGAGACGTAAAGAATGGGTAGAAGCAATCCAGGTAAAATGTGGAACGGAGGGTGTTTCCCAGCCAGATGGGAGACGAGAGACAAAGGCCCCTTAGGGAAACATCGGGTCGCGTTCTGGTTTTAGCTTAAGAGAGAGTAGTTTACCAGAGAGCCAGGGAGAGGCCAGCTCTGAGGCTGGAGTGGGCAGCAGGGGGAGGGCATGAAGCTGGGACACCTTGCCTGGCATAGAGCCAGGCACACGGGCTCGTGGGAAGGGGTGTGAAGGATGTGGAAGGCCAAGTCGCGGTCCTGCAGCTGTTCATCACTGACCCCTCCAAATAGGCCCATCCAGTTCCTGCAGCCCTCCCCCACCTCTCCATCCCCTGAAGTCCCAATGTCTCAGGGTTAGATCCCTACAGCCCCACCCTTTCAGGCTTTTTATTTATTTATTTATTTATGGCAGCGTTGGGTCTTCGTTGCAGTGGGTGGGCTTCTCATTGTTGTGGCTTCTCTTTCTGCAGAGCACGGGCCCTAGGCATGCGGGCCTCAGCAGCTGTGTCATGTGGGCTCAGTAGCTGTGGCTCACTGACTCAGTAGCTGTGGCCCACTGGCTCCAGAGCACAGGCTCAGTAATTGTTGCTCACGGGCCCAGCCGCTCCGCAGCATGCGGGATCCTCCCAGACCAGGGACCAAACCCGTGTCCCCCGCACCGGCAGGCGGACCCCCAACCACTGTACCACCAGGGAAGCCCAGGCTTTTTCTTGATATATGTGAATTCTGGCTTCTCTGGGTCAGAGCTATGCCTTATCCTTCTTGGTGTCCTGTCCCGTGGTACTTGGTCAAAACTCAAAAAAATATTCAAGAAATAAAAATATGTATCCTGCTCCCAAATCCTCCCCTTCTTCCTCTGCAGAACCCCTTCCATACACCCAGTCACTCTGCCCAAAAGCCTGGGCGCCATCCTCTTCCCGTTCCTCTCTCCCCAGTGCCATCGCCATGTGAGTCAGTCACCCAGACCTGTCATACCTCCCTCCTCTGACATACCCTGAATCTTCTCTCCACCTGCTCAGCCACCAACCTGGATCAGAGTGGCAGCCTCCTTGCTGCTCTCCCTTCCTCCAGGCTTGCTCTCCATGAGGCCACGTGCATGGTGCAATGAGAGAGATCTTTCCACATTAGACACTTGACCATTCGATTCTCCCACTTAAACCTTTCATGGCTTCTATCTGTCCTCTGGGTAAAGTCCTAAATCGCTGTCATTGCCTATAAGACCCTTCCCAAGTTGGCCAGCGCTGCCTTCTCTGGGTTCCAGGTTCATCCCTCTAAGATTAGAAATCCATCAAGTTCATTGCTAGTCATATTGGGTCTCCAAAACCATGGTCCTGGCTGCAGCCACTGGACTGTCTTGACCCAAAGCCTAGAAACATCCTGAGTCCACTTAGATCCCCCCATTCTGTCCCCAAAAGCCAGGGAGCCATCCCATGTTCTCAATCCCACGACCAACACCTGGTTGGCCCTCGGGTGAAGGAAGATACTGCTAAAAGCTACAAGAATATTCGAGTTTACCCCCAGACCCTCCCTCTCCAGGTCTGACCATTTCCATGTGTTATTCATGCCCTTAACCAAAGCCAACTGCTTGGCTTCTTCTCTGCCTACAAAACTTTTTTTTTTTTTTCCACTGATTTTATGGCTACAAAAAATTTCCTTCCTGTCTTCACATTCACAGGAAAGAGAAAGCCCTGGCCCTGACTCAGAATTGGATTCTAGCTGGAGGCGTCCTCTCCGTGGCTGGCTCCAGGGAAAGGTCTGTTCTTTCCTTGACCTTGAGCAGGAGCTGAGGCAGCCAGAAAGGGGAGAGACAGGAGCTGGGAGGGGAAGGGGGAGAGAAGCTGGGACTGTGGCCCCAGGAGCCTGCACTCTGCCCCAGAGGCCCAGCCAGGTGATGGGAAATTAGAAGAAAGGAAGGAGACAGGCCATGCCCCAGGCATAGCCAGCCACAGAGGCCCTGAGGAAGGGGAAGCAGGCGGCCTCTTCTGCCTGGTCTTCTGAGGTCCCCAGGCTGTCCCCATCCCTCGTCCCCTTGGAAACTGAACAGACCAGAGAACCGGAAGGAGAAGTAAACCACGCAGATAGATAGACTTTGCCAACCACATGGGGGGCCAACTGTGGCTGTTACAGACCCAACACTAGGTGGGGGGCATCAGTCCAGGCAACCTGGCCTTGCCCACGGTGAGCCTACAGACTAAGGACAGTGGTACCTACGGGCACAAGAGATAAAGAAATAAAGAAAAGTGCCCTTCTCAGAAAGGGTCTCGTTCCTTCTGGTGCATGACTGAAATTTAAGAAAAACACGCATTGAGCACCTCCCGTTTGCCTAGATCCTTACTCTCAGTGATCTGACCATCTTTTCTCCAATTGAACTGGGGGCACACTTAAAGTAGGGGCTGTTTATTTCCTCCCAAATAACTTCATGTGTACTACAAAAATTAGACATGCTTTTTATAGTTATTGTAGAAAATACAGATAAGCTCAATACAGACAATAAGACCACTTATAATCCTATAATTTAATGATGGTCACTTTTGACATTTAGAGGGCTTGCTTCCCCTCCTGGTCCTCCATATCCAGCATTTTCTCTTGGAGTCTTGCACCCAATGGACTTGTAAGAAGGACTTTATGTCTGACCATTTACCTGTTTGTTCATTACTCATTAATTCCCAAAGTGCTCATTGAACCCTCAGTAGGTCACAACTTGGTGGTGGTTTAAATTCTTTGGGGGTGGAAAGAGATGTGCGGAAACCTAAGCTCATGTCGGTGTAACCCAAATAAAAGCCGAGGTTCCACATAGCTCAGTCTCAGCGCTGACTGACTTAATAGTCCAGCAGTCGAAAGTAATTTAAATGAGTTTTCTGAACTCACTTGTTCCCCAAAGAACTTCAAAGGGATCTAATTCACAACCCACAGCAATAGCTCTCAGCAGCCCTTTTATTCTCGCCCCAGTTCTCTCGACAGCAGTTCTGGAATTTTGCACAAACTCCTTAACACTTCTGATACCAACCTATAGGTTTTCAGTCACTCTGTGTTCTTTCTCTACTTTCTCAGATACTTATTACGATCTATACTCAATGGTCAAACGCTTCTCCATCCCTCCTTCTGACAGAGTGAGTGGTCAAGAGCTCGGATTCAGATCCAGATCCTGGCCCCATCGCTGACCAACTGGATAACCATTGGCAAGCCACTAGATGCTGTGCAACCCAAAGTGTGGTCCACAAGCTGGTGCTGGCCCACACACTGTTTGTTGACATGATAAGAGAAGCATAGAAACCGATAATTTAGAAACATCCATAGCAGTTTGGCACTGCCTACATCCAATTGCGACTGTCTAGATTACAAAAGCATCACTTCCCACAGATTGGAAATTTTTTTTCTGAAAGTTCCTTCACCCCAGATCGTTTGAGAAGCACAGACTTAACCTACTCTGTGCCTCAGTTTCCTCATAAGTAAAATGGGAATAATGATGCCCCCTAAGCTCATCAGGTCCCTGGGAAAAGTAAATGAAGTTAATCTATGGAAGGTTCTCAGGACCGTGGCTGGGCACTGCGAGCTCTCATTAAATGTCAAAGTCGCTATTATTTTTGCGCGTTTTCCATATTCTGCATTAAAAGCACCCCCTTTTCCTCTGAGGGCAGGGGAGGAAAGTGGATTCCGGTTAATGCATCCTACCTTAACTCCAGTTTCTAGACTTCTAGTCAACTCTTGAGATTGAAACACCCCTGTGACTGCGTCCAGAACCTCCCAGGTTGCCAAAGGAAACACCAAGTAGTTTATTCATCCACTTACTAAATATCTGTAGACCACTTACAGAGTGTGAGGCAGGAGACCCCAGTGGCTAAGAACTCGGGAGCAAAACAGCCATGGGTTCAAATCCTGGCTCTGCTACTACTTCCTAGCTGAGTGACCTTGGGCAAGTCACATAACCTCTCTGAGCCACAGGGTTCCCATGTGAGGGCCCAGAGTGGTCCAAGGTCAGGACTCAGCCCCGACAGGCAATGCCCCCACACTTGTGGAGAGCATGACTCAGGGGTTCACTGCATCTGAGCACAACTGTGAAGACTAGGGTGACTTCCTAGGTTGGGTTGCCGCTCTCAGAGAGTTCCACAGATGAGGAAGAATAGGTGGTGTTTTGAGGTGCCAGACTCACCAGGTATTACTTCTAGAAAAATGGATGGATTTAAGGACTTTGAATATCTGAGAATGGAGGGTTGTAGACATATAAAGGGCTCAAGGTGAGTAGACTTCTCGCCAATTGGACTTGTATTGTATGGAGCTTGTGTAATGGCCCTTTCTAGAGCATGTGGGAGATTAAAGATGGCTGCAGGCTCTCTGTCATCCTCCCATCAAGACCTAGCTGGTGTTTTTTTCCCTCTCCCCTTGAATCCGGGCTGGCCCCAGGATTGGCTTTGAAGCCTCTGCATTCACCCTTCCTGGAATGCTCCTTCTTGGAAGCCATGTAAAAATCCACCATGCTGTGAGGAAGCCCTGGAGAGGGAGGGGGAGAGAGAAAGAGAGAGAGAGAGAGAGAGAGAGAGAGGGAGGGAGGGAGGGAGAGAAAAGAGAGGGGCCAGTGGGGGAGCATTGAGGTTCCAGACCTACAAAGTAAGACTTCTTGGACCTTCCAGCCCAGCTGGCGGCTAAATGCAACTGAGTAAATGCCACCCCACGCCCCATGCTTCTCTTGATATGGAGCTCTGTATATGCGGTAACGTTTTCTGGTCTCACACACAGTTATAGACTGAATTGTGTCTCCCCAAAATTTGCATGTTGAAGTCCCAGCCATCAGTATCTCAGAATGTAACCATGTTTGGCTATATCTTATAAGAGGTAATTACTTTGGGGGTTTTGTTTGTTTGTTTTTTGGCCGTGCCACACGGCTTTCAGGAGCTTAGCTCCCTGACCAAGGATTGAACCTGGGCCCCGGCAGTGAAAGCGCAGAGTCCTAACCACTGGACCGCCAGGGAAGTCCCAAGAGGTAATTAAGTTAAAATGAGGCCTTTAGGGTGGGCCCTAACCCACCAGTGTTCTTATAAGAAGAGGCACACACAGAAAGACACCAGACACGTGTGTGTGCACACAGAGAAAAGACCATGCGAGGACACAATGAGAAGAAGGCCGTCCACAAGCCCAGGAGAGAGGCCTCAGAAGAAACCAACCCTGCTGACACCTTCCTCTTGGACTTCCAGCCTCCAGAACTGGGAGAAAGTAAATCTCTGCTGTTTAAGTCTCCTAGTCTGGTATTTGTTATGGCTGCCCTAGCAATTCATCCACACGCCTGATACTCAGGGGTGGAAGAGGGACAGGATAACCCGCAGACATTGCTCCTTTAGAAGGGGGAGGGCTGGGAGGGAAGCCGCAGGCACTGTGCGTGGCGATCCTGAATCCCGCTGGGTGCACACTGTGGGGGTCACCTCCCCCAGGTGAAGAAAACACTCTTCAATCTGTGCTCCCTCAGAACTGCTCCCAGCCCCCTGTTCCCTGTGGCCCCTGGGTCGCCCTCTGGGAGGACTTCCTTTCCCATCACCTCCTTGGCCACATCGACGGGGCTCATCAACTTTCCTCCCTTTGGGGTCCAGATGCTGTTTGAAGTCAGGAACGGTCACAGCCTCTTTTAGTCCAGACTGGCAGCTCTTTTGACAGTGTGACCACGTTCAGAACTTAGTTACCCTTTTCTCTATTTGTTGCCATTCAGCTTCTTATGCTGAAGATTTTTCTAGACCTGCCTCTCTAGACTTTATCACAGGTATCTTGAGCTCACCAGAGGGGTTTTTTTTTGCGGTACGCGGGCCTCTCACTGCTGTGGCCTCTCCCGTTGCGGAGCACAGGCTCCGGACGCGCAGACTCAGCGGCCATGGTTCCCGGGCCCAGCCGCTCCGCGGCATGTAGGATCCTCCCGGACTGGGGCACGAACCCGTGTCCCCTGCATCGGCAGGCGGACTCTCAACCACTGCGCCACCAGGGAAGCCCCTCACCAGAGGTTTTAACCAAGGGAGTGCTGGTCATATGCCTATGCAATCTTTACCCTGACACTGGGTCTTAACTAGACTCTATCACCCGAGGCATTTCTTTTTTTTAAAAAATTAATTTATTTATATTTATTTTTGGCTGCATTGGGTCTTCGTTGCTGCGCACGGGCTCTCTCTATTTGCGGTGAGTGAGGGCTACTCTTCCTTGCGGTGCGCAGGCTTGTCATCGCGGTGGCTTCTCTTGTTGCGGAGCACGGGCTCTAGGCACGCGGACTGCAGTAGCTGTGGCACGTGGGCTCTAGAGCGCAGGCTCAGTAGTTGTGGCGCACGGGCTTAGTTGCTCCACGGCATGTAGGATCATCCCAGACCAGGGTTCGAACCTGTGTCCCCTGCGTTAGCAGGCGGATTCTTAACCACTACACCACCAGGGATGTCCAGCAGGCAGATTCTTAACCGCTGCGCCACCAGGGAAGCCCCGGCATTTCTTAGTTTTATTATTTCTTCATAAGTCTAGAATATTCTTTATTGATTATTTGTGGACTACCCATTTTGCAGGTCTCTACATAAAGATTCAAATTTACAATTAGACTTCTCAGACAATACATTTCTGGGGACACAGACAGTTAAAATTTAAACTCATTATCTGCTCCAAGGTCACATCATGTATTCCAAACACCCATGTATTAGAACTTTGACTAAAATGTCATTTGTAACTTGAATTTGCGGAATCAGCTAACTGCCGGAGGGGCAGGACCTGGGTCTGTTGTGCCCACTTGTCATGCAAAGAGCAGGCTTTTCCCACAGTGGGGCTGGGTTTTCTCTCTAGGTTTTCTGGAAGACAAACTGCTGGGGTGGGGGTGGGGAACGTCACCTTTTCCCACTGGGGATGAAGTGTTTACACCCAAGCTCAGTATCCTACAGGGGCCCCCTTCCCCTAATGGCATCTCTGCATCCTCCTGTGGGCTCCAGGCCTCTGGGCACCGGGCCCGTGGAGCTCCTGCTTCCTTTCTCTTTCACTGGCTAGAGATGAGAAATCGTTGCATTTTTCAATGCTGCAAACCCATAATTTCTGAGTTTTCCCTTTCCCTGTCTTTCCTGCTTGTAAGCAGGCTGATTCCTTTCAGAAGGCATCTCTGATGTGCTTGTGAAAGTCAGTGTATGAGTTTGCTAGGGCTGCTGTAACAAAGCACAACAGAACTTCATTTTCTCACAATTCTGGAGGCTGGTTCTCACAATCAAGGTGTCAGTGGGATCGTTCCTTCTGAAGGCCCGGAAGGAAGGGTCTGTTCCAGGCCTCTCTCCTTGGTGTGTAGAGGGCCATATTCTCCCTGTCTTCACGTCGCCTTTCCTCTGTACACATTTGTATGCAAATCTCCTCTTCTTAGAAGGACACCAGTCATGTTGGATTAGGGCCCACCCTGAAGACTTCATTTTATCTTAATCACCTCTTTAAGGACCCTGTCTCCAAATACAGTCACATTCTGAGGTACTGGGGGTTAGGGCTTCAACATATGAATTGCGGGGACTTGATTCAGCCCATGACATGTAGCGAAAAGACATTCTAGACATTTCTGTTTCCCAAGCTCTTCAGCTAAAGCCACAAGCGCAGTATAGTATCAGCTTTGCAAGTTACCGTAGACAAGAATCTTCCCAAATGTTTCCCACTGTATAACATGGGTCACCATCTCTCCTACCCCCAATAACTGATTCTTTGTCACCTGTCACCTGTTACCTACTCTTAGAGCCAGTGCTACAAATTTTTGATGCTGCCAATTTCTGTATTGGTCAGATTTTGCTAGGTTATGCTACATAACAGGCATTCCCTAAATATAAGTACATTACCATAGCCAAGGTTTATCTTCATTCAGGTTTAATGCTGCCCACAGTTTGCTTGCCCCTCCGCTCCACCACTCTGCTTCACATGCTATCTTTATTTTGGGGTCCAGGCTGAAGATGCAGCCCCTATCTAGGACGTGTAAACCTGAGAGAAAAGAGCCAGAGAGCTGGCATAACCACGGGATAGATTTTCAGGCTTCTGCCAGGAACTGGCATGTGGTCACTTCTCACAGTTCATTAGAGCAATTCACATGGCCAAGCCTGCTGCCCGTGGGTGTGGAAGCGTGCTCTGCCCATAGGGAGGCACAGTGAGTCGCTGACCCCAGGGCAGGGAGGTGTCACCTTCTTAGGGTCCAGAATCACTGGGAACAATGGCACCATTCACCACAAGAGTTAACACTGGTTAACATTTACCAGATGTGGGGCTTTGTGCCGGCAGCCTCACATCCTCAGCTCATTGACTCATCGTCATAGCCCCATTTTACAGAGAAGAAAACTGAGGCCTTGAGACAGGAAGAGACTTGTTCACTGTCTAGTATGATAAACAAGATCTACGAACATGCCTTGAAAAAGCCCTAAGGGTCTACACGCATATGGGGTCTTACTCCTGTCACTTCTCTTCTCGGCAGCCGGGGTGAGAAAACACTTGGTGAGGAGGGGCTGGCTCAAGATATGGCCCATGGGGCACGCTCATGAATGTTGGCCGTGGCAATGTTCTCAGGGTGTCGGAAGAGCCCATTCCTTGGGGAGCCCACACCCCACCTTTTAGCTCAGCTCCACCTGGCTCACCCTGCCCTGCAAATCTAGGAATTCTGCCAGAGCCACTGAGGAGGGCAGGGGGCTTACAATAAACACAACTCTTGGGGGAAAGGGAGAGGAAGAGTCTCGCTCCATCCCAGGAGCCCGTGTGCTATGTGAGTCTGTGCGGATCGCCTGCTTGGACACACCTCTTCCTGCTCTCAATGTCTCTGGGAAGGTTGAGCATTTTCTGGTTCATTCGTTTTGTTTGTTCGCTTGTTTGTTTGTCTGTTGGGAGCAAATGAGGAGCTCAAACAATCTTAGGACCTTATTGTTCTTATCCTTGTTTTCCAGATGGGGAAACTGAGGCCCGAGAGGTAGAAGCAACTTCCCACAGCCAGTGGTGATGCTGACCTAAACCCCACCGAACATGAGGCCCACGTGGGACCGGATGGGGAAGTAGTTAGGGAAGGGGTGCCTCTTCGGCTTCCCAGGGTTGTCCTCGGGTCTTCCCAGGCCACCAGGTCAACAGGCTTGTCCTTCAGTAACAAGGAAGATGTAGGTGTGACAGTGATTCCCGGGGAGAGGGACAGAGTCCAGGGGCCCGAGATAATGGAGGGAGTGCCTGGCAGGGGGCAGAGGGCACAAAAGATGGTGTGAGGACACCCTGACATACATAGGACACACATGCACACATGCATACCGCACACCACACATACTGCATTCACACCTCTTCACACACATACCATATGTAACACACTCCACACACACTCCATACTTAACACACATACCACACACACACCAAACATAACAGCCTCACACGCACACCGTACATCACATACCACACACCACCCACAGCACACACACCACTGCAGACTTTTTCTTGGTTTTGACACCCAACTCAGAGGTGGTCTTTTTGTACTGCAGATTTTTGAAAACATCACCATTAGGAATAATAACAAAAATAGTAATGAGAATAGCGGGCGTTCATTGAGAACTTGTTGCGGGTCAGGAGACTCGTGAAGGCTTCGCACGGACCCCTTCACGGAGTTCCCACCACCCCTGTGAAGCAGGTGCTGTCGGTGCCCCCATGGGGAAGTTGGGTACCACGACTGGGAAACTGAGGCTCGAGGATTTGGAGCTTGGAATGGATGGAGCTGTCACTGAACATGGGTCAGCCTGTCTCCAGAAGCCACACTGAATGTTCCCTTCGATGCGCAAACAACAAAATCAAGAACAAAGGCCCCACCTCGCTGCACACAGAGCCTCTCCTGGCTGACTTAGGCTCTCTCCGTGGATGCAAGGTTTGCGGTCCCCCTCTGGTGGGCGGGGGCAGTTTGGAGGGGAGAGGGAGGCAGGGACAGGGGGCCAGAGAAGGTGCTAAAGGCGGAGGAGAGGGAGATGGCTACTGCCCCCCGCCCCCAGGGACACAGACCACTCCACCTCCTCAGGGCAGGGAGGTGGGGAGGGGCCCTGCCGGAACAGCCCAGACTGGGTCCTCTCCGCACGGCTTCCACACCCCGGGGCCCCCAGGTGGCCGGGTGAGGGGTTTCCTTCCCCTGCGGGGTTGAGGGCTGGGACCCCAGGACTCCGCTTTCCCTGAAGCTATCTTCCCCACCCAGCCCTGGTCCTAGCAGGGGACCTAGCAGGGGACGCTGCCTGCTGCGGAAGGCCAGCCCGTTCTCTGCAGCCCTGAGAGGGCAAGAGTGGACACAACCTCTGTGCCCATCCACCGGGGACTGGATCACCGCTCGCGGGGGCATGCGCACAAGGGGACGCTATTCAGTCACGTGGAAGAGCGAGGTCGCCACACGTATAGACCTGGAAAGGAGACTGTAATGTGTAAAGGAAACTAAATTGCCAAACAGGATGTATAGCACTGCCCGACTTTTATCAAAAGAAGTATTTATATGGGCTTCTATTGACAGAAGAAACTGGAAGTCTTAATCTCTGGACGCTGGTTATCTAGGGAGTTGAATTGGGAGGTGTTGGGAGGGAGATGATTTTACTATTTTCTTTATACCTTCTGTGGTGTAACAATGAAGATGGCTCATTTTGCTAATTAAAAAAATCAGCAAATGGTGGTGGGGGGGGCGGGGAATGGGGCATCCTGGCTGTCTGCAAAAGATACCAGAACTTACTTCCCAGCCTCAGTTCAGGCAAAGTGGGGGCTCCGTCCACAGGGCCGGGGTTCTTTTCTCCCCTCCAGATGGCTTTCTCTCCATCTGCCTCAGCAGGGGGACTACTGGGCACCTTTCAGCATCACTCCCTTAAGTTGGGACCAAGAGGCATTCTGAGACGAACCGCAGGGTCTTGGCCTAGAGACGTCTGGAATCTTCAGAGTGAGACAGGTGGATACATACTCATAAAGCTAAAAGTCATCATCACAATGGCGGTGGGAGGGCACCTCCCAGTGCTCTGTGTTCTGCCCAGGGCTTCACATGCGTTAACTCTTCCAAATACGACCGTAATTCTGTGAGTTTTCTCATTTCACCAGTGAGGAAACTGAGTCTCAGAAGGGAGCCCTGGGGAGCAGACCCAGGGGGGTTCTGTGCCCCAGCCTCTTCAAGGACAGAATCATCCAACCACCAAGTCATTCCCCAGGAGACACCAGGCAAGAACAGGGAGTGCAGTGGACACAGGAAGGATGCTGGTGACAGAGCCACCTCCGTAATGCAGTGCACGCATTGACATGGTCCTCATGGGAGGTACCATGGGCTCCAGCTGAAGGTCAGAGAGAAGGCCATGGCCAAGGTCACTGTGCTGGAAAGCATCATGGCTGGCTTTGGAGCCCTGGTTGGTCCATCTGATGCAAAGACCTCCTTGCCCAGACCCCAGCTCAGCGTCCAGCGCCGATCAGAGCCCCTTGCTTGATGCTGCATAGCGCCTGGCACCCAGCATATGCTGAACACCCAGTCAGTCTCCCTCCTTGCCCTGATCCTGCCAGGGTGTGACCTTGGCCGTGTCATTCTCCGTTTCCAGGCCTCAGTTCCCTATCTGTGCAGGGAGGGTGTTGCCCCGGGGGTGTCGCCCCGGGGGTGTCCTAGCTCCCCTCGCAGCCTCAACATCCTAGACTTCCACTGCAGAAGCCAGGAAGAGTTGGTGGGGTCCCCCGGGGCTGGGGCAAATTTGGGGGCCAGGGCTCCTTTTTGGAGGGACCCAGCAGAGCCCCGCCGACAGCCCCCAGCACCCCCCAAAACAGCAGCCCCGGTCAAGCCTGGCTCCCCACCTCCATCCCTTGTCCCATTCCACCAGGCTTGGTCCTCGCCCCCCCCATCACACCGACACCCTTGCCTCTGACCGGGGCTGCCCCCCACACTGGCCGGTGCCCGAAGCGCCTTGAAAAATCTCTCTCTGGCATCCCTTCCCCAACACACAGCCCCAACTGGCAGCGAGGTGAGCAGAGAGTGAGGGGGAGAGAGGAGAGAGCAGAGAGAGAGGGTAGGCAGAGAGGGAGGGAAATGCAAATGTTTTTTATCCTCCTTTTCTTTTAAATGCTGAAACCCGCCTTGACAGCCTCTGAAAATAAATGGCACCGACTTGCTGGGATTTCAAATTCCGTGATTAAGGGCTGAAGCGAATACT
>NW_020175018.1:13825650-13842457 GCF_003031525.2 Neophocaena asiaeorientalis asiaeorientalis | reverse complement strand
CAGGAGCTCTGATACGCAGCCTCCCGCCGCCGGCAGCGCTTCGGCTCCGGGGTGTTTATCAGGAGCGCTCACGCCGGCAGCCCCGGAAGCAGCTTTAAATCCCCTCCCGAGCCCGGCGGGCCCCCCTCCTCGAGGCCGCACGCCGCTCACACAGGCACACACGCGAGCACACACACACACGTGCACGTGTGCACACGTGCACAGCATGCACACGCGCCCGTGCACGCACACGTGCACAAAGGCACACACGCACGTGTGCACACATGCGCACAGCACAATACACGCATGCATACACCTAGCCTGGGTGGGTCTCTGCCTGTTCTCTAACCAAAGCCTAGGAAGCCTGCAAAGTTGGGGGGATGAGAGGAAGAGGGGAAGGAGGAGGCTTGTGGAGAGTGGGGGCAGGGGCCAGGAGGAGAGAGGCCTCCTCCGGGTCCACAGTTTGCAGGGGCTGCCTTGGGGTGGCCTCGTGAGGAGGACAGCTTTGATGCAGCAACAAGCCAAGCGGCCTTTCTGATTAACTGCTTACTGCCCACCTCAGACCCCAGTGGCTCTCAACTGCCTGTCGCCCCCCTGGCCGCTCAGGTTCTGCCTCACTGCTGCCAGCTCCCCCCAGGCCCCCAGGTTTGGATTCTGGAAGAGGAGAGGCTTGCACAAGATAGGTCTTGTGGGGCGCAGGGCAGGGCGGCCCCACCAACCCCTGGGACCTCAACAGTGAGGAGGCTGCTGGGCCAGTCCCCCTTCTGTGGGTCTGAGAGCTGAGGCTCCGGGGCAGGGAGTCACCCACATGGAAAGCGGATGGTCTGGGTGGACAGTCTGGTGGGTCTGAGGAGGGGTGGGGATGGGGTAAAAGAGAAAAGCAGAGAACCCTCCCCTGATTCTGCTAGGGCCACCCCTGCTCAGAGACAACTCCTGCAGGGACTCTCCAGGCTCACTCTACCGTCAGGACACTGTGGACGGATGGGTGAAG
The DNA here is from genome assembly GCF_003031525.2 of Neophocaena asiaeorientalis asiaeorientalis. Lineage (NCBI taxonomy): Eukaryota > Metazoa > Chordata > Mammalia > Artiodactyla > Phocoenidae > Neophocaena > Neophocaena asiaeorientalis. The sequence goes on along the minus strand of NW_020175018.1, from coordinate 13,841,487 downwards.
GCAGGTGTCCCCAGGGGCCAGCAACAGGGGGCTGCACTCCCTAGGGGGTCATTCATGGGGTGCTAACAACTGGCTGGGAAGCAAGGCCTCCCTGGGGGAACCCTCACCCCACACACCCTCCACACACCCTGGAGCTGGTACCTCCCAGGAGAAGCCCCAAGCAGGAGATGGGGGTGAGGAGAAGCTGCTCCGGCCCCCCGGGTTCAGTTCTGCACTTGGTATGCACAGCTCATGGAATCCTCACTGCACACGTACCCATTTTACAGATGGAGACAAGCTGAGGCTCAGGAAGGGGAAGTGACTTGCATGTGGGGTCTTAATTCCTCGACCAGGGATCGAACCCACGCCCCCTGTAGTGGGAGCGCGGAGTCTTAACCAATGGACCACCAGGGAATTCCCCCCATTTGTTCTTTTTTTAAAATTAATTAATTAATTAATTTTGGACTCCGTTGGGTCTTCGTTGCTGCACACGGGCTTTCTCTATTTGCAGCGAGCGGGGGCTACTCTTCGTTGCGGTGCGCGGGCTTCTCATTGCGGTGGCTTCTCTTGTCACGGAGCACGGGCTCTAGAACTCAGGCTCAGTAGTTGTGGTGCATGGGCTTAGTTTCTCCGTGGCATTTGGGATCTTCCTGGACTAGGGATCGAACCCGTATCCCTTGCACTGGCAGGAGGATTCTTAACCACTGCGCCACCAGGGAAGTACCCCCCCCACACACCCATATGTTCTTTATGTGCAGAATTATTAGGCCGAACAAACAGTGCCGATATTCAACCATTCTGACCTCCATTTTGTGCAGTTGAACTCAAGAGCTGCACGTCAGTTTAGTTCCTGGTCAATACAGCTGCAAAGCAAAGCAATGCCAAGTATGAATGGAACAGAGCTGTCCCTCCTTCAGCATTATAAGTCGCACAGGCTTCTCTGGTCCTGTCAGGGGTGGAAACTTCTGGTGACCTCCATCCGAGACAGGGACTCTGAAACCCAGAGAAGGGCGGTGACATTCTCAGAGCCACACAGCAGGGTGATTTTAGACCTGCCCTGGAGTTTCTCCCTCACACCTCCTAGCTATGGACGCTGAGACTCTGGGACTTGGAATGCCAGATCTCACAAATAAAATTGCAAGACACTCAGTTAAATTTGTAATTTGAATAAACAATGAATAATATTTTAGTGTATGTCCCACGCAAATACTTATAGTTAAAAATTATTTGCTGTTTATCTGAAATTCACATTTAATTGGGTGCCCTGTATTTTACCTGGCAACTCTATGTGGAAGCCTTCCTCTGAAAACAAGCTTTGAATTTGGGTGCTCTTCAAGCCAGAAACCCCAAAACAGACAGGAACAACATTGGTACCCCTTACATAGGGACTAGTCTGGATTGATGAAGTCTGGGATTTCAGGCTGAACTGGGCTCTCCCGGCTGCCCCTTGAGAAACTGGGAGCTGGGGACCACAGTCAGTCATGAGAGCCCAAGCTTCCACACAAAGACTTAGGGTGAAATGACATGAAACAAAAGTTGAGACTTTCCAGAAAACTATCTGTGCAGCCTCCCAAACACACATTCCAATCCCCTTCCTTCTGACCTTCCTCTATACAGAGTCCAGAAAATTAATATACTCAATTTCTCAGCTTCCCTTGCAGCTAGGGGTGGGCTTGTGACCCAATTCTGGCCAATGAGGTGAAGGCAGAAGATCCTGGGTAAGATTTCCCTTCCCGAGTTAAAAGGCAAAGATTTCAAGCAGTTCACCCTGCCCTCTTCTTCCTGCCTGGAATGTGGATGTGATGGCCAGAGGTGCAGCAGCCATTTTATGACCAGGAGGTGTTCCCAAGTGCCCCATTAGGGACTGGTGCCTGGTGCTCTGCTGTGGCAAACCTTTTTCAGGTCTAACTGTATAAGAGACAGTGTGAGGTCTCTAAATGCTCCTTTTGGGGGAGGAGTGTCCCTTGATTCTAAGATTATGTCCCTCACACCTTTTGGGTTTTCAAATGTAATTTATTTCAAGAATTGAAGTGATAGTTGATGACGGGATTTTTTGTCGTCGTTGTTGTTGGTTTTTTGCAGTACGCGGGCCTCTCACTGTTGTGGCCTCTCCCGTTGTGGAGCACAGGCTCCGGATGCGCAGGCTCAGTGGCCATGGCTCACGGGCCCAGCCGCTCCGCGGCATGTGGGATCTTCCCGGACCGGGGCACGAACCCGTGTCCCCTGCATCGGCAGGCGGACTCTCAACCACTGCGCCACCAGGGAAGCCCGATGACGGGATTTTTAATGTGTATGTTTCTTTGTTTTATTTTGTTTTGTTCCCGTTAACACCCTTCCCTAGAAAAATTTAAAATTGGCATCACTCTATCAGTCCTCCAAGATCTCTTTGGAAGTCGTATTGGTCTCTGAAACCCAAAAGCTTTGAGAATGTGCTCAAGAATCTCTCAACACACTCATATACCCAGGCCCAGCTGGGAGAAATAATGCAGGAGGGGTGGGCAGCTGCCCTTGCGAGGGGCCAGCAGCAGTTGGGGGGATGCTGGATGCCCAGGGGCCACTGTTCCAGATGCCTGCACTTTGGGCCCCAAGGCCTGGCACAGGGAGAACGTTCCTAGCCTGCTTTGTGCCTCCCTTGGCCCCCTCGCCACTCCCTGGAGGCGTCCCCTGCGGAGTGGGAACAGTTTGTTACAGCTCCCCAGGAAGGTGGAGCCCCCAGCACACCGTGTTCCAGAGGCCAGTGAGGGCGTGTTCCGGGCTCGGGCCAGTGGACCGTGTGGGCACACCTGCTCCAAGGCCCAGTGACCTGGCAGGTCCCTGTTGGGGACAGCCACACTCAGCTGGAGGTCCAGCTCAGCAAACCTTGAGATGTCCAGGGATAACAGGAACTCATGGGAGAGTCCAGGCCCCCCTAGGGGCCCTGCAAGTGGTCTGGGAGACCCTGACAACCCACCTGTCGAGAGAGAGGGAGGACCCAGGAAAGAGCGGTGGCAGAAGCAGTGGGCTGGGAAATGGCTCAACCACGGAGATGAAAGGCGAACGCTGTGCTCCACTCACAGCGTTCAAAACCCTGCAGCTCCCACAGCTCGGCCCTAATGAGAAGCAGGAAGAACTGCAGCAGACAGGGAAGGGAGACGCTCCAAGGGGATGGCAGGTCAGAGAGTTTAGCCAGGTAGATCTCTGCTCCCTGCCACCCTGGGGCCCATCCTGCCCCACACAGACCCCCGAAGAGCGTTTCCAAGCAACAGAGAGCAACCAGAATTCCTGGGCTGCATTTGGGGCACACTCTCTTAATAGTGTAGACTGGGGGGCATGTGAGAATTAGACCACGCACGGGAAATGCACGGGCGCAACTGTGCGTCATGACCACGGTCCCAAGAGGTCTTGCTGTAACAGCCATGAAGACCCAGCACCCCCTGTGCCAACCCCCGGACATGAAAACACACAGCTGGGGCATAACAGAGGGGCATGTGGTCCTAGGTCTGCGGCCGGGCTTCATCCACTGCAAGGACATCCAGTCTCATCCTCCCCGCAGCCCCAGCTCCAGGCCCAGCCTGCGTTTAACAAGGCCGTGAAGAGTGTCAGATAAGTGTCTAGTTGGCACCAGACAATGCTGAGTTCAAATCTCGACTGAGCTGAAAATTGCCTGGCTGGGTGACCTTGAGCACATAGCTTGCCCTCTCTGAACTCCAGTTTCCTTTCGGTGATGGGGAAGGTGATGTCCGCTCCCAACAGCTACCATCAAAGTTCATGTCTGTGCTGATAACAGGCTCTAGACTGCCACTTAGAGAAATGGCCTGATTCTGTCCAGAAATTTCCAATGTTTCCATGCTCACAAGGCTCCTGGGAGACGCCTCCAGATCTCTTACTGTTCAGAGAAGCATGGGCTCCACTTGCATTAGGGAGGGTTTATCTTAGTGTTAAAGAAGTTGAGGCCACTTTGCAATCAGCGCCCTCGTGGTCGGAGCGCAGAAGATCCTAGGAAGGGGTATTAGTCAAGGTGTCTTAAGGATGTGCAAATCAGGAGAAAACACAAGTGATTAGGGTGTGATGGGGCCTGGGTCCAGGCTTTATCCCCGCCTGAGAAGAGAGAACCGAGGGGCCTCATGGAGACCAGGAAGGTAGACTGTGAACCAGTGGAGGCAGAGGGAGAGACAGACACACGCAGGGCCGTCAAGGTAGAGCTGATGTGGAGCCCTTGCCGGCTTCCCGCCTCTCCTGCAGCTGCAGAGCGAGGGGCTCCTCTGGCAGGACCCTTTGCCCCCCCTGGATGGGCCACTCTTTGAATGATCAGAGAATGGCACTTTGGGAGAGATGGGCCCAGGGCAGGGAATATGGCATCGGCAATCTGGCAGCATCTCCAGTGTGATGGAGGTACCCACCCCATGTAGACCTGGGGGTTCCAAATCTATGGACGTGACCTAAGGGCATAGGCCGGCGTGTGCACAAGGATGCCGTCTTGGGGATCTACACAATGAAAAGCTGTAATCAAATAATGGCCAACAAGGGGATTGTTTGAGCTGGTTACGTGTTTACGCGGATTTCCCTGTCTCCCTGTAAAACAAGGACGGAAGTGTGGGAAGATGGCTACAACATGTTGTTCAGTGATGGGAAAAAGTGCAGGTTGCAAAACACTGGGTGGTGAAGCCCATCTCTGGGGAAAAAAGAAAAAGATCTATCTAGAAAAATCTGGAAGGAAGGGTAGTCACAGAAATGTCCACAGTAGTTACTGTGGAGAGGGTAAGTTTCAGATTACGGTTACTTTCTTCTTTTCTATTAATTTTTTTTATGATGATGAGCATATATTACATGCAAAATCAAAACTACTTTCTTTTCTTTTTAAGAAAACCGCTCCAAAAAAAAAAAAAAACAAGAAAAGAAAACCGCTCTGTCGCTTGACCTCACATCTTCTCCCCAACCCCTTCACTATGAAATAAAATATCCCAGTGGACCTTGAGAATGATACCCACCCAAGCCCTCTTGGGCATCAGATCAGCGAGCCCCCTTCCTAGCACAGAGCAGCTACCGCACACGCAAGGAAACGGGCAGGCCAGGAACTGGGGTCATTGTCAGACCCTCATCTTCTTTGGATGGTGCAGAAAAAAATGGAATATACAAATATCTAATCATTATGCTGTACACCCGAAACTAACATGTCATGTGTCAATTATACTAAAAAAAAATGGAGCGCATGGCAATTGTCCCGTACAGGGCATAGATAACCGACTTGTGTGATTCCAAATCCCTTCTCCTAAACCCCGGGCCAGAGGTGTTCGGGGACTCAGAGTTGTGCCTTTAGAAGAGCAACATGGGCAGCCCCCATAGTCAAACACATTAATAGCACGGCAATGAAATGTACAAATGTTTGCATCAAGGGGAATAAATAAAGCTATAAATAGCTTCCTATTGGTTGGGGTCAGGTTTTGCCTGCAAATGAATTTGCCACCATCTTACAAAAGAACTTTGGATTTTCAGAACTTTTGTTAATTTCAGAATTCCAGATAAGGGGTGGGGGCCAGATCAGGATGGGGCTGGGGCTCCCCGGTTTGGCTGTCTCCCTGCAGGGCACCCTTCACAATCCCTCCAGGCCCCCACTTGCTTTAATGCTCTGGGGTCGCCATCTTCCAACTCTTGATCCCTTTCGGAAAAGGGGCCCCTATTTTCCTTTTGCACAGAACCCTGCAGATCACGTGGCTGGCCCTGCCTGTGTCCAGAACGAGGAGCTCTGGCTCCAGGCAGTCACTCAGTAAGTGCTGGTTGAATGAATGAATGAATGAAACGTCATCCTCATCTTGTCTGCTTTGCCTTTCCCTGATTTTCCATCAGCGTGGGGAACGGAGAACTAACCTTCATCAGGGTCCTGTGTGGCCCACTCACTGGAGAGCCAAACGTCCATGCTGATTCTTGGGGCGCCCAGACCCGCATTCAGAGTCTCAGGGGGAGGCATATGAGTTTCTAACTTGCGCCCTGAATGATTCAGACCCACATGACATTGCAAACCAACTGTGTGGTCGTCTTGAGGGCAGCCTTGCTCTCTCTCCCTCCTGTCCTGGCTGTGTGATCTTGGGCAGGTTGCCAGACCTCTCTGAACTGTCTAAAATGGGCAAAGGGGTTAACTCCTACCCTTGAGCCCTACCAGGCCAAATGTCTGGGAACCAGCCCCTTCCTGCTAGTATGGGGAGGTCCCCGGGGACAGGCAGTCCTGTCTGTGAGTCCGCCTTGTTCCCCATGCACCCCAGCACCCAGTCTGCCGAGGGCTCAAGGAATATGTCCTGTGTGTGTGGATGGGAAGGCAGCATGGTCCCCCATCTCCCAGGGCTGCATGAGGGTGGGGGAGGGCGTGCAGGAGGCACACAGTAGGTGCTGCGTAAGTGGAGCTGTCTTTGTTGGTCTCACACCCTCCTCCTGGGGCTGTGAGCCCTGCTCCGGGTGGAGGCCTGCAGGCTGGAGGCGGCGGCAGGAGGGGAGGAAGGCGGGGGCCAGGAGGATGGAGTCCAGGCACGTCCTGATACCAATTAAGGCGGCTCTGGCACAGGGGGGGCCTCGGTCGGCATTTATCAGCCTGCAGGAGGGGCTGGCAAGCTGTCCTCCGGCTGACAGATTAGACAGCGGACAATTAGGTTTCAGGCAGGCGCTCTCTCGCTCTCTCTCTCTCTCTCTCTCTCACACACACAGTCACACACACACACACACACACATCCCTTTCTCCATCAGTCTGTAAGGCCCGGTGACAGAGCCCAGCTGGGTCCCTGCCCAGCCCCCAGTTGTGGGGACAAAACAGACACAGAGCCCCCACCCCCAAGGAGTTGAGAAATGCCCCTCAATGAGAATAAGCAGGGAGCCTGTGACCCAACCCTACCCTCACGAGGACCACGGCTCAAGACCCCGTAGTCTCCACCCCAAGCATCCCTTCCCACTGGGTCGAGAACCCAACACACAGGATATGACAGCAGTGATGGTGCTTTTTAAAGCTGGGGGGGGTGGGTGGTGAACCTGAACTGCCCAGGGACCCCTTCCTTCCCGAGAAATAGCCTCTCCCCTTCCCCAGTCGGAACCTTTGATTGCTGGGTCCCAGTGGAAGGAACGTGAAGGCAAAGGAAGGGGACTTTGAAGGACTTTGCGAACCCGGAGGAAAAATCTTCAAGATTCTAGAATGTTTTATACTCCGGACTCTCTGGGATGAGTCGGGAACACTGGAAGGGAAGGAGGATGGCCTGAGTTTTCCTTTGGTAAAGGCGGGATCTGGAGGGACTGTCGGGCAGCTCTGACCCATACCAGCAAGTGGCATCGTTGTTACCCCAAGGCCAGGTCCAGAAATCTGGGTTCAGCCTCATCTGCCCCCATCCCTCCCCCTCCACAGCTGTAATCATCAAGCCCCTTCCCTTTACCTCCTAGAGAGCTTCCGCATCAGCCTTCTTCTCTCAGCCCCATGGCCACTACCCTTTGCCTGGAGACTCCCCTGACCCCTGGCCTCTGGGCTTTCCTTGTACTCCATTCTGCCCCCCAGCCGTACAGGACTCATCTAGAACACTCTCCGACCATGCCTCTCCCTGCATCAGGCCTCCCGGCTCCCAGCACCCCTGGGAGAGAGGCCAGCTCCCGGATGCACCCTCAGGCCGGGTCTCCCCACCTCTCTGCTCTGTTGGCCTCATTCACTCTTCACCCTCAGCCATGATCTTGTTTATTTATTTGGTTACTTGGTTGATGTTTGCTCCCATCTGTCTCCCACTGGAATGTAATTCAGGGGGACAGAGACCAGCTCCCTTTTGTTCACCTTTGTCAGCACCTGTCACCCGGCAGGGATGCTGGGCAGGGCCACAGCCAATGACCGGCTGTTTTCCGAAGACCACACTTGCCTCACCCTCCACCCCTCTGCCAGAAATGCCCCTCAGCCGCCAGCTTCCACCCCCACTTCCAGCCTCGGCGTGGATGTCATTTCTTCCTGAAGGCTCCTGCCTCTGCAGCTGTATCAGTCTCCGCCCCTGGGCTGATCTGAGCCTGGATGACCATTGAGGCAGTGTGGCCAGTTCACTTGTCTGCCTCTCCCACCGCATGGTGGGCTTCCTGGAGGCTCACTCACAGTGCCTGGCACACAGTAGGTGCTCAATAAATGTTGGTCTTCACAGGTGAATAAGCCCAGAATGCTGGCTGTATCCCCAGCACAGCCCCTGCCTTCCTCTGGCCTGATCTCCCCTCTGCCTGGGGCTCTGAGGGTCCCGGGGCCAGAGTGGACATAACGGCTGAGCGACACAGACAGAAAGTGCTCTGGGGACCCTGTAACTAGGGACTCTTCCCTGGAAAGGGGGCAAAGCCTTCTGGGATGACTATGCTTTGAAGGGCAGGAGGACGGGTTGGGGCAGAAAAGGGGAGAATATGACTTTTACTAATGAAAAATTGCAAGCCGGACACCAGTGCTTTAGATGGGTTCCCCTGCTTTTTCCTTGTTACGACCTTTTGGATAAACAGTTTTGCCCCCAGTCTTCAGATAACAGGTGGCCAAAGAGACCTGAAGCCACTTGCCCAGGATCACACAGCTACATGCGGCAAATCCAAATTCAAAGCTGGTGTGGCTGGTTCCAGGGGCCATGTCCTTGCTCCACCTAGTGTGCCAGGGACGACTGTCCATCCATCGTGCCTGCGTCTGGGGACAGGTAACCTGCGTGAGCAAACGCCGGGCAGCTGGATGGAATCGTGGGGGCAGCAATTACCTAAGAAGGCTATGAGCACCAAGTCCCCCACCCCAGAGGTCCGCAGTGAAAGCCAGAGGGAAGGTGGGTCAGTCACTTGTCCTCTCTGTGCCTCAGTTTTCTTGTCTGTGAAATGGGGACATAACGGCACCTGCTTCATACTGAGGATGAACGTCTCTAAAGTGCTCAGAACAGTGCCTGGCGCAGAGAAAGCATCGTGTAAATGGTTTTAAATAAATAAATAGGGAACGTGGTAGGTCTGAGTCCAGGCAGAGGGGCAGAGGGGCAGAGAAGCCCCCGGGATGTCTCTGGACCGGGAGGGTCCACGGACCCTGGGGCAGCAGGAGGCAGGGATGCTGTGCTAGGGCTGGGGTGAGCGGTCATGGCTTTACTTTCCCCAGCCACAGGCCAAGGCAGATCCTTGGACAGCCCTGGGAGGGCTCAGTGAGGCCACGAGATCTGAGGTCCATGGGCAGCCCCCTCCCCTGGAAGCTGAGCGGCAGGAAGGCTGCCCAGCACAGCGCCCTTCTGGATCCAGGCCAGGAGGCAGAATAAGCGTTCTTCTCTCCTTCACCCAAATGGGTACATGAACACACAGGCTCCTGGGTCACACCCCAAGGAACTGAGAGGTGAGACAGTTCCCTGGAGATGAGTTATCTGGTCAGGGAGCGGGGCACGTCCCCCATCAGCATCCACCACAATTAAAATATAAAATCATAAAGACACGCCGAGGCAGAGGGATGGCGACAGTTCACAAGGCTTTCGCTTTTCAGTTCTGCAAAACTGTCTGTGAGGCTTCGGTAAAACACTGCCCCTCTCCGAGCCTCCGTCTCCACATTTTGTAAAGGGGGTATCTTGTCATAGCCGGGGCACTACACAGCTCAGGGAACCTCGGTGATTCTACCAGATGAAAGAAAAGGAATTTATCCTTTAAGAAAGCCCTACTGGGCTTACCCTGGTGGCACAGTGGTTAAGAATCCGCCTGCCAATGCAGAGGACAGGAGTTCGAGCCCTGGTCCGGGAAGATCCCACATGCCGCGGAGCAACTAAGCCCGTGCGCCGCAACTACTGAGCCTGCACTCTAGAGCCCGTGAGCCACAACTACTGAAGCCCACGCACCTAGAGCCCGTGCTCTGCAAGAAGAGAAGCCAATGCAATGAGTGCCCCCGCACCCCAACGAAGAGTAGCCCCCGCTCGCCACAAACAGAGAAAGCCCGTGTGCAGCAACGAAGACCCAACACAGCCAAAAATAAAATTAATTAATTAAAAAAATAAAAAAGAAAGCCCTACTGATTTACTCTGTTAATTCCTCAGATGGGGAGGGAGCATTGCTAAGGCCAGGAGGATCAGTGACCTGTACCCACTAGACCAAGGTCAGAGGCAGAATTTGAGGCTGTCAGATCCCTGAGAGGCCTGTGGCCAAGCCACCTGGCCCTCTGTGTGTCCCCGGGCCCAGAGCCCTCCCCTCCCCCGTCTCCAGACTTTGCTCCCAGTCTGGCAGGCCTGTCACCTCTGTCCTTCTCACCTCCCTGACCATCACAACAGGCCCCCTCATTCCCTGAAAGGAGGAATTGCAGCCAGGAAGGCCAAGTTCCGTGGTACCTGAAAGTCCCCTCTTGGACTGTGGGTGTCATTCTTGTTTGATCACCAAACCCCCTTACACACACACCCCAAATATGGAGCCTCCACAAAGCCCCTTATTAAGAAATTGGTCAATTTCCTGCTAATTAAAACAAATACTATGCCACATTAAAGGCCAATTAATTTTCAGAGCTGCCAGGGAAACATCGCCTGGAAAATGTGCACCCCCGCCCCCTCAGCAAAGGGCAGCTGCTCAGCGCCAGCAGCAAGGGGAGGAGGCCCAGCATCACGGGCCTCCAGCGAGGGTGGGAAGGAAGGGATGGCCAGCTGTGGACCAGGCAGCAGGAGGGGCTGCCAGGTGGGGCTTCCCTGTCCTGCAGGGACCCCGCTCACCTAGCCCAGGAGCTTTGGACACCATCCCTCCCCAGGAAACATAATCCCTAAGACCAAGTCTCCCAAGCCCACAACCAAAGGCAAGCACTTTCTCCATAACGGGTATCCTTAGTTTGTGAAAACTATGGGATCTGGAAGGCTTGTGATCACCAGGCCCTGTAGCCCTAAGTTATCTCACTGAGCCCCACAGCAGTCCTTGGAGGGAGGTGCCATTGTCCCCATTTTGAAGATGAGCAAGTTGAGGTCCAGAGTCAGCAAGTCCCTCTCCTGAGGTCACAGCTTCTAGAGGCAGAGCAAGATATCTGTCAGGTCCCCCATGACTACACCCAGACAAACCTGCAGTGGTTCCTTTTACAACATTGAGGATTTTCCCATAACATAAAAAAGGGCGGGGGAATGACCACGTCTGCAAAAAAACAAATTTCATCGGCTGCATGTGTTCAAGGTGAGGCTTACCTGCTCCTGAATCATAAGAAAGCACCGGTTTACTGAGAGTTTAGTCCATGCCAGGAGGCCTTTTAGCCCTGTACAGTTGTCAGCTCACTGAATCCTCACTAGCATGTGAGGTTCAGAGAGGTTAGGTAATGTGCCCAAGGTCACACAGCCTGCCTATGTCTTAGCCATAGAAATCTGTCTTTAAGGTCCAAGTTTTTCCATTTCCTCAAGGTCAAAGCCAAGGTCTGTAGGTCTTCTCCTCTCCTGGCAGGGCAGTGAGCTACAGAAGAAAAACCACTGGGTTCACCCTGTCACCTCAGACACACCCCTTTCCCTCCCTGGGCCTCAGCTCTCTCATCTGCCAAATGGACTTCATTCAATTTGAGCGTCCTGCAGAGGCCCTCGGTCTGGGGCAGGTGGCTGGGAGTAGAGCATCCAGCCAGACGGTAGAAACAGCCGTCCCTCTGCCAGGATAGGGAGACCTGGCTGCCTTGCAGTGAGTGGCAGAAAGAGGCCTAGTGGCCAGACAGGGACACAGTGACAACAGGGGGGACAAGAGCCCAGCCAGGGCTGGCCACAGAGCACCCCCCGCCCAGCTGCCCCCACACTGCAGACAGCTCACGGGGCAGTGAGGGGGCATCCTCTCTGACCCCAGCAGCTCCAGCAGGACCTGGGTGGGTATCTGTTGCCCGTCTACCCCCTGTTCTCCATTCCCCACTCAATCCCGGAGATCAGTCGCTCTGCCCAGGCCAGGAGGAGAATGATGAGCTCTAACTTGGAGGCCCCAGCATTTCATAGAAACTTCTCCCATGGGAATCATCAGAGAGGCGCTCAGGCATCCTGCTTCTCTTTGATAAGGGAGAACAGGTGCAGGGGTGGGGAGGGGCCTGCGTGTGCTCAGTGCTCACAGCTTGGGGATGGGCTGCAGCAGGAGAGTCAGGTGGGAGGGAAACACGGACGCCACATGGGCAATGGCCACGGGGCCGCGTGTGCGCAAAACTCTGAATGCCTAGAGGATGCCGAGCAACTCGCCGGGAGGGTGGTTCGCAGAGCAACTGACGACTGACTGGGGTCTGAAAGCAGCGTGGAGAGGAAAGGGCGCTCCTGACAGAGGGCACAGCACGAGCAAAGGCCCAGCGGCCTGACATGAAAGAACGTGGCGTGCTGGGAGGACAGAGCAGCTCGGTGTAGTCAGAGTGGAGTCCGATGGCTGGAGCTGATGAGACATGAGAGGCAGACCTGGCTTCACGCGGTCAAGGCCTTCTGTGTCGTGCTCTGCCAAGTCTTCGAGTCGATAGTGATAACAATGCCATCTGCTATCGAACAGTTATGATGTGTCCAGCACCACGCTAAGCCCATCGCAAGCACTGAGGCTCACTGGCTCCTCCAACAATCCCATTACGTGAATACTATTATCATCCCAATTGACAGATGAGGTAATTGAGACCCAGACAGGTTAGGTAAGTGGCTGGTGGTCACACAGCTGATAGTGGCTGGTCTGGGACTTGGATCCAGGCTCCCGGTTCTAACCCAGCAGCACGTGCTGCCTCTAAGGAGTTCGTACTTCACCTTAACGCAGCTTGGAACCACGAGGGATTTTAAAGGGGATTGGGTGGGTCATACAGTCTTGATGCTCCAAACCCCCGAGTCAGGCTTGTGGAGACTTGGCAGGTCTGTTTTCGAGGTCCACTGGTGGTTACAGGCCTTCCAGGGATCTGCCCCTGTCTTCCTTCTGCACTTTGCTAAACACCGGGGCTTTGGCCTGAGTCTTCTGCCCCAGCTCACTATCCCTGGGGCTTGGGGGCCATCACTGCCAGGGACACAGACTCCCACCAGTCAGGGGTCTCAGCCCCTCCAACACTTCCTGGGTCCCCACGTTGCCCACTCTCTTCCCTCTTTCCTTCCTCGCTCAGGGATGGCATCTATAGGGTACACCTGGGAAGTGACCCACAGTGGAGTTGAACAACCCTCAGAATGAACCCAGCAGAGGTGGCCTCCCCTCGGGTGCTGTAGCAGCCCCACGCCCCTTCCCCACTTCCTTCCCAGCCTCCAGCTGCCGTCGGAGGGGTAGGGTCTCGGACACTGCCAAGAGTACTGGAGAGTTCCTTTCCACCATCTTGCCTCCAGAGGTTCTCTTTCATTCTCTCCCTCACCCCACCCCGGCCAAGGACCTCAGCATTACAGGCATCAGACGACAGCAGATTTGGGAAGCTCTTCAGGACTTCCCCTGCCTGTCCTCCTTATTGTGCACGTGGAGAAGCTGAGTTCCAGACAAGGCCAGTCAGCAGAGCTGCTGGGGACCAGCTTTGCTGGGCTCCTGGTCTCCCACCCCGCCACGCATTTACTGACAGCCCTGTGTTTTCACGTAGGGGAATCTCACATTTGATCCTCACGTCCACCCAGAGCAGGAGGAGATCAAACAGGAAGACTGGGCTGTCCTGCTCTAGCTCCTTCTGTCTCTAAAAATGCAGAGTCTCCTATCAGCATCTGTAAAAAGAGGCAGGCAGTAGGTCAATGACTTGCCCAAGTTTGTGTACCAGGCTAGTCACAGTCAAAAGGGTCTCCTGTCTGAGGTTCTTCCTGTTCTTCGGTGTTAAGACTGGCAAATACACTGGTCTTGCTTCCCTTTCTGTGCTCACGGCAGACATGACTAATTGATCACAGCACTCTTTCCCTATAAGCCTCAGAATCCTTCTCAACACAGGCTTCTCAACACAGGCTTTACCAAGTGTGGAGTTGGCAACCAAGGTGACACCTGTTCACCACTCTTCCTAGATTTTAGGTCTAGTCTGATCTTGTATCTATCCCAGGACCTGGCCTGGGGCCCAGTACACGGCACAGGTCACAGTGATAAACATTTGTTGAGTGAGTGAGTGAATAAATGGTGACTGTTGAATGAATAACACCTCCCAAAGCCAGTCCCCCTAGACCAGCTCCCTTCATTGTAACAACATGACCGTAACAATAATAGCAATGACCCCAACATCTGAGGTTCCCTGAGTCCTCTAAGGCTCTTCAACCGAGGGGAGGGACCACCTGGGAAGTCATCTCCCTTGGCCACACGTCACCTGGTCTCCTGCCTCCTGGTCCACCACTCTGCCCCAGCCCCAGCTTGTCTTTCATTCTCTGGGTCAGTTAAAGTAGACCTGGGCCTCCATCTGGGGACTTGAAGGGTGTTGAGGGCAGGTCCTAGGGACTAGGGTGGGAACAAGTTAATTAGGAATTTCCTCATCCTGCTTGGAATTTTAGAATTGCAGAATAGGGGAGATCACAGGGCCCTTATCTGTACAGGTTGGGAGAGAGTGGCCCTCTTGGGGGGGTCACCCAGAGAGTTTGGCTGAGGTGGGTCTGCAGAGCCCAGTGTCAGAGTCCCCACGATGCCCTCTCATCTCCTGGCATCCTGTGCGTGCATAGTTAGTTGTTTATTTTGTCTTTTTTAGAATTTGAGGCCCTTGGAGGGAGGGACCCTAGGCACCTAATGTAAGGTTTGGCTTAAGATGGGTGCTCAATAAACGATGGATGACGGGCTTCCCTGGTGGCGCAGTGGTTGAGAGTCCGCCTGCCGGTGCAGGGGACACGGGTTCGTGCCCCGGTCCGGGAAGATCCCTCATGCCGCGGAGCGGCTGGGCCCCTGAGCCATGGCCGCTGAGCCTGCGCGTCAGGAGCCTGTGCTCCGCAACGGGAGAGGCCACAACAGTGAGAGGGCTGTGTACCGCCAAAAAAATAAATAAATAAATAAAATTTAAAAATAAACAATGGATGTAAGGAAGGAGGAAAGGAAGGAAGGAACGAACGAAGAGTGGGAGGGAAAGTGAGAGGGAGGAAGGAAGTGAGTAAATGAGTAGGTGGATGGATGGGTTGGTGGAAGGATGGAGAGAAGGATGGGAGGGAGGAAGGATATGTGGATGGGTGGATGGAAGGGCAGGTGGATGGGTGGGTGGGTGACTGGATGGGTAAAAGGAAGAAAGAAAGGGTGGAATGCGTGATGGGTGACTGTCCCCTCCATGGGAGGCATCCAGTGACTCAGGGTGAGAGGACTGACTGACACAAGAGCAGGCCGTTCACCCACGGCCCCTCCCCGTCCCCAGCATTTTCATTAGGACCCATCTACTGCACCTGGCCCTTGGTCCCCGCCCCGGGAAGATACAGATGCCTCTGCTGGCCTCATTAAGGACCTATTAACCCAGTGTCTCTCATGCCTGGGTTGTAGAAGCAGCTCTGAGCAGGGCTAACGATGCTGTCACTGCAGACCTTGGTGGAGAGCCCCACAGGGGCTCCAGTGGGGAGGGCCAGGAACCTGGGGTTACATCAAGGGTTTTAGAGCCGCACAGACCTGCCTGGTTTAATCCCAGTTCCTCTGCTAATTGGCTATGTGGCCTTGGGCAACTCACTTCCCTTCTCGTGCGTGCGTGGAAGCTTTCTCACCTGTAAAATGGGGTAATAATGTGCTTGTTTGAAAATTCATTGAGCTAATGCATGACATCACCCAGCACGGAGTAAGTGCTCGCTACAACCAGTGACAACCTGAGGACCCTCTGGGAGCTGCGAGGGGAGGAGCGCTCATTACGCATCGGCCATCTGGTGGGACAGGCAGGTGCTGTGACCATCCTGAATTTATGGAATAGGAAACTGAGGGTACCGGGATGATTACGTGCTTGGCCAAAGCCTCACTGCCTGGAAGGGACGGGGCCAGGATTCAAATGGAGGCAGTGGACGCCACAACCAGGCCATTTCCTGCCTGGCCACAGAGTGGGAAAAAAGCCTG
>NW_020175018.1:13813659-13825364 GCF_003031525.2 Neophocaena asiaeorientalis asiaeorientalis | reverse complement strand
GGGGCTGGTGGGGTGCCTCTCCCACCAGTGCCTTGAAGTGACAGCACAGCAGAGGGGAGGAGGAGCTGGGACAATAACGGAGATTTATGGCTTCCAGCTCGATTAACTGCACCATCTGGATGCCACACGTCCACCTGGAAGTATAAGGGACCCCAACACTTCCGTATAAATATAGCAGGGAGAGACAAAAACAGTGGGAGAACTGGTGTGAGCTGCCAGGCTGACCGCAGGGCCTGTGTGGGGCCCACCTGGCTCTCCTAAAGCAGATGTACCCCTGACGGTATCTCCCACCGAAAGGGCTGGGTCCCTACCAGTCTGAGAGCCAGGATGGCTGAAGCCCAGGGTGCAGATGCAGAAGGACAGCTGTGGTCCGAGCCACAGAAAAGGTCAGAGGATGAGCAGGAAGATGGGGAGAACGGTAGTAATGCAAACAACCCGAAGCTTGATCTCGGGGTACAGGACAATCTGACCAACTTTGCGTTCCGGACCACCTTCTAGCTGGGTAATCCCCAGCAAGTGATTTCACCTCTCTAAGGCTCTGTCCGCTCACCTGTGAAGCTGGGACCATCAGGGTACTAACCTCTCAGGGTTGTCTGAAGGCTAAGTTAGATAAGGAAATGCACAGACCTTGGGGTAGTGCCCGGCACAGAGTAAGCTCCCCGTCAGTGGTTGTGATTATTATCTTCCCATTTGCCAGATGGGAAGACTGAGGCCTCAAGAAGGTAAGTGACTTGCCTCAGATTGTATAGTTGGTTGGTGGCAGAGCTTGTGCCAAAGATGGACCTCAGGGCCCAAGGCGGCAATCCTGAGTCATACCAGGGAGAGTGGTAAACCTCTTCCAGCTGCAATAAGAGCTGCCATGTTCTGAGCACCTACTCTGTACCTGGCGCCGTGCTAAGAGCTTTCATGCCTAACTTAATGGAACCGTCACAACTTTCGAGGTAGGCACTGCATTGTCCTTATTGTCCAGAGCTACAAGCTCTGGGGGCGGCCAAGGCAGTTCACCACCAGGACTGGTTCTGAAGCCCTGGTTCTCAGCACATGCTACTGCCCTCTGAACAGAGGAGGCAGCTTGTCTTTATTGTACCAACTGCTCCTAGCTCCCTTCTGTGTATTTCTTTCCTCCTCCAAGAAGAAGAGGGATAAATACGATGGTAAGTCGGCCATGGTGGACCTGAAGTGTTTTGATCATCAATCAAGCCTCCCCTTCAGGGCTGGGGCCCCTCTCCCACATATCAAGAGGGAGGGAAGAGGGGGCAAGGAACATCACTCCAGCCCCTCCCACTCTCCTTAGCTCTGCCCACGCTGAGCGGCCAGAAACCCATCAGCCTGCACAAGGCCACATGGGGAAGGAGGCTGGATGGTGGTGGGGTGGGGAGGAGATTTGAAGCAGCAAGTCCCCCTCTGCGTGCACACGCGCTCCCTACACTCCCATCTGGTCAGCCTGGATGCTGAAAATCTAAGTCAGCCCCATACAAAAAACATAAGCTTCTCATTTCCATTACAGAAAACCTCAGAGACCCGGGCTGCTCTGCTTGCCTTCCCTTTTGGCCAATGTGGCCAGGGCAGGGGCTGGAGAAATGACAGAGGTCCTGGCCAGGGGAAACAGGTTCGAGTCCTTGGCCTGGGCCCTCGCTGGGGCATTACCCTGGGGAGCAGCCCAGAGAGCCCGGCACCCACTGACACCCCGCTGCCTGCCAGGAGCTGTGCCAGATGGGGAGGCTCTGGCTTCTGGCCTCCGCCCCGGCGCACAGGCCCCCTGACTTGTCCTCCTGGGACCTCCTGGCCTGTCCATCAGAGATGACCCTTCCTCCTTCCCCGCAGAAGCCCAGACCTCTGACCCTTATTAAAAACAAACAAAATCTGGAGAGAAAAAAATCCTGCACAAACAGCCTCAGAGATGTTCATGTCCCCTCCCTCCCCCCAACACACACACACACACACACACACATTTTGGTGGGGTGAAGGGCAGGGGGTGGGCTGTTTCATAGTTTTCTGGTGAACAGAGTGGAGAGGGAGCCTGGGGTTTGGCAGGATTTTATTTCTCCCTCTGTGATCTCTGCGGGTTAGAATCTGGGGAAGGTGATATGAGGGGAAAGGGAGCAGGCAACACAGAGGTGGGGGGACCTCTGGGCATCACCTGGAAGAAGTTCCCCCCTCTCCAGATGGGGAGGTCTGGCTCAGAGAGGACTTCAGGCAGCCAAGGTCAGCCCCGGGGCCTAGTTAGACCATCCCAAGCCCGGCCTCCGGGAGGGCAGGGCCGGTGTACCGCGTCCCCAAGGCATCCCGCACGCGACCCAGCGCCTAGCGCTCAGAAAACACTTGGGACCGCAGGCTGACGTGTCCCTCCCCCTCGGCACCCCGCCTTCAACGCCTGGAAACCAGCGAATCCGCCAGGAACAAAGGCGGGGCTGCTTTACAAAGGCAAACAGCAAACACTTCTGCTTGCTTTTTTTTTTTTCCACCCAAGTCGGCGGTCAGGCAGGTTTGGGGTCCGGGCGGCGCCGGGACTGTGGCAGTCGCTCCCGCGTCCGTCGCGCGGGGCCGGTCCAGGGCGCATGCGCGGGCCGGGGCGCAGGAGGCCGCCGCCGCCCGCGCAGCCTCGCTCCGGCCGGTCTCCGTGGCAACGGGCTCGCGGGGGGAGGGGCCGGGCGCACTGGCCGCGGCGGCTGCTATTTCTGCCGCTTCCTGTTCCTCGCGGCCACGTCGCCATGGCAACGGTGTTACTCACCGCGGTCGCTTCCCGGCTCGGCTGGCGCGCGTGACCTCGGTCGCCCGCGCCCCCTCGTCTCTCACTTGCTGTGCTCCCGCTCTCCCCACGGCGTTCTCCCCCTCCGGCACGGGGCCCCCTCCCGCGCGCCCCGGTTTCCCCTCCTCCCAGCCCCGCCCCGCCCTGCCGGTGCCCGCGGCCGGGGAGCTGGAGAGGGAGGGAGATTGATGGGGGACGCCTATTAAGAAACATTGTAACCGTTTCCGTTTTTATTACGTTGACAAGGGAGCGTTATTTACTGTTATTGTTTGCAGAGCTGGCCGCGCCGGAGCGCGGGCAGCCTACCGGGAGCTCACCTTTCGGGCGGTCCCGGGGAAGTCGCGGGTGGGAACGGGAGGCGGGCGCTGGGCAAAGATCGGGGGCGGCGAGGGGGCGCCCCGGGCAGCCCCGGCCCGTGGGGTTTCTCTCCTCGCTCCTTCCCCCGGCCAGCCCGGCTGACCCCCTCGCGGGCCGTGTTTTCGCGAGGAGAGACTGCAGAGGCCGTGCTGAAGGAGAAAGGCAACAAAAAATAAAAAAGGAACAGATGACTTCATTCTCGGGAAGGCTCCGTCCTACGTGGACCAATTTTCTGGGGACTGTGGTGGAACGGCCCCGCTGCCGCTGGAAACACTCAAAACTAAACCAGATAAAGACCAGAAAATTCTCAGTCTTGTCTGAACCCAGCAAGGACAAGCTGGCGGCGCGTGAGCCCTGGGTGTGCCCGGGAGGAGGGCCGAATTCGTCCACCGGCCTGGGGCTTGTCTTCCAACAAACCGCCCCATTTAGACTCCTGTACCCCGAGAGGGTGAGAACTGGCCCAAGGTCACACAGCCAGTTTTCATTCTGCTCAAACACCTGCGGGGACAAAACCAGCAGAGGCAGGGGAGCAGAGCCAGTGCCCGGACTCAGGGCCTTGGAAGAGGGTGAGGCTCAGCTGGAGGCCCAGCGAGGGGAGATTAACTCGGCCGGTGTAAACCCTGGCTGGTCTGACTCCCGCTTACCCCACCGGGAGCCCTCAACTTGGGGGGTTTGTCTGGGGTGTGTCCAAGGGGATCAGATGGGCCTGAAGGATGCCCCACCCCCGAAGTCCCTGCTGGGATGTTAATCTCGCCTGCTAATTAAAGTTTGCAATTCTGTCCCTAACTTAACTCCCCACTCTTGAATAATTATTAGCTGAAATGCACAGTTGTGATCTGGACAGAGAAGCAGCCAGAGGAAAAAGGCCTGAGTTCACACTATAAAAAGGACTTTAAAAAAGTGTTTATACTTATCAACAAACGACTCCTAATGAACAGACCAGGTTTTGGAAACTGAACTTTCAGAGACTCTCCTCAGGCTGTTTTGTGGTTTTTTTTCCCCTTCCAAGGGCAGGAGGCTTGGGGTTTGGTCACTGCAGCCTCTGCCCAGTCTCTTGGCCTTAGATGATCAACAAGGGCTTTTTTGGCCCCAGGATGGTTTCTGCATACCCTCTGGAGCCTAGCGTGAGGGCCAGTTCCCCACTAAGGCCTCGGGGTCTGGGGTGTGGCAGCAAAATCAAGTTATCTTCAGCTCTGTTCCCAGCATCCACGCAGAGCTCTGAGCTTCGGAGCCCTCCCTGAACGTATGAACCAGAAGTCTTGAGCTCCAACTGTACCCGCACCGCCTAGTCCTTCCTCAGCCGCTTGCCGCCAGCCTGGTGGTATGGGAAGGCAGAGGGAAAGGTGGGAAAACAGCGCTGCCCTTCCCATCTCTATCACCAGCACTGGCTGCCGGCCTTCCAAGCAATCCCATCTCTGGCAGTAGGTAGCAGGTTTAGAGAGTTGAGCTGGTGTGAGGGTCGTACCCATGGGCAGCGTTTGAATAGAATCGAGTTGTCAGATGACACCCAGCATCACAGAACTTCAGAGCTGGGAGGATCTTGGAGATTATCCACGCCAACTGCTTTCCTGTTTTACAGATGGGCAAACTGAGGCCCAGAGAGGGGAAAAGACCTGACAACTACTAACTAGTGGCAGAACCTAGACCAGAACCCAGGGGCCTTGCCTCCCATTCCAGTGCTCATTGCCCCACTCTGATTCTTCTATGGAATTATCTGTACAATCAGAAGTTCAGGAACAGGGTGGGGGTGGGGCAGGACAACTATGGTGAGGCAGGAGGCACTGAAGTCAGACTGCCTGGGTTTTAAGGGAGACCTTAGACAAGTGAATTCTTCTCTCTGAGCCTCAGTTTCCTCATGTGTTAAACGGGGATAATAACAGTACCTGCCCTACCTTTGTCTTAAGGAATAAAAGAGATGGTACAGGAAAAGCACCTGGACTAGGGCCTGGTACATACTAGTACTTCACTGATGTTGGCAGTGATGCTGTTGGCAGTGGTGATGCTGGTGGTTGCAGTGGGTTGAATGGTGGCCCCCGCAAAACATATGTCCCCATCCTCATCCCTGGAGCCTGTGAATGTGACCTTATTTGGAGAAAGGTTCTTCGTAGATGTTAAGGATATTGAGATCTGATCATCCTAGGTTACCAGGTGGGCCTCAATGTCATCACAAGTGTCCTTATAGGAGACAGAAGGCAAGGACACAGAAGAGGAAAAGGCCACGTGCAGGCTGAGACGGACATGCGACTGAGGCAGCCACAAGCCAAGGAACACCTGGAGCCACCAGAAACTGGAATAGAAAGGAAGGATTCTTCCCAGAGTCTCGGGAGGGAACACAGCCCTGCTGGCATCTTGATTTTGGCTTTCTGGCCTGCAGAACTCAGAATAATCTTGTTTTAAGCCACCAGGTTTGTGGTGATTTGTTATGCAGCCACAGGAAACTAATGCAGTGGTAATGCTGGCTTCGATGCCACAGTGATGATAACGTTAGGTGGTGAGGGTGATGCTGGTCGTGAGTGCCTAACAAAGTATCACAAACTGGGTTCTAGGGAAGGAACCATTCCCGGCCTCTCTCCTGGCTTCTGGTAGCTCAGGCATCCCTTGGCTTGTAGACGCATCACCCCAGTCCTCCAATCCTCTGTCTTCACATGGCATTCTCCCTTCACATTGTCTTCCCTCTGTGTGTATCTGTCTCTGTGTTGACATTTCCCCTTTTTATAAGGACAGCAGTCTTATTGGATTAGGTCCCACCCTACTGACCTCATCCTAATTTGATTACCTCTGAAAAGACCCTATCTCCAAATAAGGTCACATTCTTAGGTACTGGGGAGTTGGGACTTAAACATATCTTTTGGGGGGACACAGTTCACCCCCTACCGGTGGTCGTGATGGAGTTGATGGTGGTGATGGAGATGAGAGTGATAGTGACGGTGAAGGTAACAGGCCTCAGCCCTGGACCCCCAAAGTCTGCAGGAGCTCCTTAGGGAGCTGTGGTCAGTTCCCAAGGCTTTCTGGAGCTCAGGAGTCTGTTCTCTGCAGTGAAGAGCTGGGTTGGAGTGTCCAGCTGAAGGAGCAGAGAAATGAGAAAGATGATTCCAGGACATCACTGCCAAGTTAGCGCCGTGGGAAGAGCCAGACACCCTTCTGGAAGCGCTGCCATACCTGCTGCGAGGCCTCCAGCAAACCCTTTAACCTCTTGGCCTGGGCCTCGGGTTGGGCCTGCTGTTATAGAAGCCGCTGCTTCGCTCCAGGGTGCTGAGCATCTGGGATTCCAGCGCTGCGGAAGTAGGAGCCCAGCCGCCTCAGGCCAGGGGGTTGCATCCCGGCGAGTGTGCAGCAGGAAGGACGTACTCCCACTGGCTCCCTGGGGGTCTGCGTCCTCCCTCCCGCGGTAGAGTGCGTGCTATTTTTATACACAGCTAAACCGGTGCAGTCTCCTGGCCACTCCCAGCTGCCAGAAACCTCCCTGAGGGCAGGGACCGTGGGCTGCTGACCGTGAGTTGGTTCGCAACATGTGCGGATTGAGCAGGGACAGTTTTACAGAACCCCCAGCCTCTCCCTCCTCTCTCCCGCGGGCACAATGGAGCCAGGACAAGGTGGGGGCGGCCACCTGGGCCACTCAAGGAACATGTGTGACAAGCTGAGTAGAATAGCAGAGTCAGACTGGCCTTGCCTTTCTTCCGGAGCCCGTGGCGCCTGGTAACCATAGCAGCAGGCCGACTGAGCCCCGACCACAGAAAGCCCACTGGTCTCTGGCAGGAGACAGGCAGGGTCAGGCCACTGGATTTTCTCTTGTGAGACACAATCACATTAACTCCCTCCTCAACTTATCTCTCTCCAGCTTTTGCAGAGCAAGAATGATCATAATAGCACCCACTCATTCATTTGTCCCATCACGGCAATCAACAAGCACATGTTCTTGTCAGGCACTGTCCCAGGCACCGGGAGGCAGCGGGCAGCAAAGACACAGTTCCTGAGTTTGGGCGGCTCACGTGCTAGGGAAGAAAGAGACAAAGAAACAGGGCAGTAAAAGAGCCAGAGAGCTAGACAAGTCAGAGAGAAAACAGGGTGAGGGGCTACACAGAGAACAAAAGGGCTGGAATTTGGAAAGGGAGGTCAGGACTGTGAGGAGGTGACAGTGGACTGAGACTTGGGTGAAGGGAGGGAGTGAGCCCTGTGCAAAGCCAGGAGGAGTGGTCCTTGGCAGAGGAATAGCAAGTGCAAAGGCCCTGAGGTGGTACATCCTGGTGCCCTGAGGGCTGGGGGGCACAGCACGTGCAGGTCTCATGGGAGGGGGGATGCTCAGATTTTCTCTAGGTATACCTGAAGCCAGTGCGGGGAGGAGGGGGCAGTGGCGGGCAGAGCAAGCCAGGGGCTAATTTGCATTTTTAAAGAATCTCTCTGGTGTCTGAGTGGATCACAGCCTGAAGGAGCCAGAGAGAAGCTGGAGAAGTTAGGAGCTGATGGAGTCCTGGTGAGAGACGGTGATGGCCTGGCTGTGGATAGCAACAGTGGGAGAGATAGAAATGGCTGGATTCAGGGTTTATTTCAAGTAGAGCCATCAGGATTGGCCAAAGGACTGGATGTGGGCGTAGAAGAAAGAAAAACGTCAAGGATGACTGCAGTGTCACAAAAGGTGGGAGGTACCATTTCCTGAGATGGAGGAAGAATACAGGAGAGGTGCGGGGCGGAGCGGGGGTGGCAGGGGGTGGAATCAAGAGTTGGCATTTGGACACGGTATGTCGGAAAAGCCTCACATATTGTGCACTTAGAGCTATCAGATGTTGTCTTTAATCCACACAACAGAAGGAGACTCACAGACATAGAAAACAACTTTATGGTTACTAAAGGGGAAAGGGGCGGGGAGGGATATTAGGAGGTTGGGATTAACATATACACACTACTGTATATAACATAGATAACAACATGGACCTACTGCATAGCACAGGGAACTCTACTCAATATTTTGTAATGATTATATATATATATAGGGCTTCCCTGGTGGCGCAGTGGTTAAGAATCTGCCTGCCAATGCAGGGGATACGGGTACGAGCCCTGGTCCGGGAAGATCCCACATGCCACAGAGCAACTAAGCCCGTGCACCACAACTACTGAGCATGTGCTCTAGAGCCCGCGAGCCACAACTACTGAAGCTTGCGTGCCACAACTACTGAAGCCCACACACCTACAGCCCGTGCTCCGCAACAAGAGAAGCCACCGCAATGAGAAGCCCGCGCACCACAGGGAAGAGTAGCTCCCGCTCGCCACAACTAGAGAAAGCCCGCGAGCAGCAATGAAGACCCAACGCAGCCAAAAAATAATTTTAAAAAAAGAATATATATATATGTATTACTGAATCACTGTGCTGTACACCTAAAACTAACAAGATATTGCAAATCAACTATACTTCAATAAAAAAAATAATAAAAAATCCACACAACCATACTACAAGGTAATCACTACTGTTATCCCCATTTTACAGATGAGGAAACTAAGGCGCAGAGAGGCGATTTGCCCAAGGGTGGGAGCTGGTGAGGGTACAAACCGAGGCCGTCTCATTCCAAAGCCCATCCTCTTATTTGTCCCGTTGTAAGCTCATCTGTTTGTCCATTCATTCACTGTTGTCTGCACTGCATGCGAAACGTCGCTCTAAGGTCTGGTAATGCATTGATTCTTTCATGCTAGGCACTGTGCAGGCACTGGGGAGGCAATGGCAAGCAAGCCAGACCCTGGCCCAACCGGCATGGAGCTGACTTTCTACGGAGACAGGCAGGTGACGAGCAAAGAGTAGCACCGTGACAAGATGCTCACAGATTGTGCTAAGTACAACGGAGCGGAGCAGCAGTGTGCTTTTTCAAGACAGTAATCAGGCCACACACTGTAGAGTGGTTGGGGCTGACATCTCAGAAGCAGCCAAGCCAAGAGCACGAGGAATGGCATTCCCAGCAGAGGGAACAGCAGATGCAAAGGCTTTTGTGGTGGGAGGGTGGGGAGGGGAGAGGGCTAGACCGGCAGCACCGAGTCCCAGAGAAACCAGCCCCAAAGAGGAGGCCAGCTGGGCCAGAGGCAAGTGAAACGGGGAAATAAACCAAAGGAGGGAGTGAAGAGCCCTTGCCTCACAGGGCAAGCAGCCCTGGGGACCCAGAAGCACATCAAGGTAGCAATGACCAACAAACCTGAAAGGTGAGTGGAGGCTGTGACCCCAGTGGACACCAGGAGAGGGCTGGCCCAGGCCCACAAAGAGTGA
Source organism: Neophocaena asiaeorientalis asiaeorientalis (assembly GCF_003031525.2). NCBI lineage: Eukaryota > Metazoa > Chordata > Mammalia > Artiodactyla > Phocoenidae > Neophocaena > Neophocaena asiaeorientalis. The sequence continues at coordinate 13,816,014 of NW_020175018.1, read as the reverse complement.
GGAACAGCCCCCCAGCGCTTCCCCCTTTCTCTACCTTAAGTGTCAAAACTTGAGCCCAGGGCTGACTCCACAGCTGTGCCCTAAAGCACCAGGCTGTTCCATCCCCCGCGGGGCTAACTATGGCCTTCAAGGAGACCCAGGGCCCAGCAGCATCCGCCCTCTGGCACCACTGAGTCTAATCATCTAGAAAGAGCCAGGCTGACCCCTGGCCACCCAGTGAGTCATTCTTTCACTTGCTCTCTCATTCATTCGACAACTATCAGTCACTCCTCAACGCACCAGTACCAGGAACACAGCAGGGAATAAGAGCAAGTGCCTTCCATCCAGAGGCTGAAGGTTTAGAAGAAAATGGAAAGTCAGGTAGAAGTACAGGTGTGATGGGGAAGAAGGAGGCACAGCCAGAGAAAGCAGGGTTTCACTGTCAGAGGTGGAATGGTGCCTTTGGGGACCAAGTCCTGATGGATGCTCCTTTAGTCTGGGAGTCCTCCGGCCCACCCCCTCCCCTGCTCACAGTGATGTGATGGCTCCCCCATCATCAAGAGGAAAGAGCGAGCAGGGCTTCTGGCCTCCGGAACCATTGTTCCCCGTCCCTCTTCTCCCCCTCTTGGCCCTGCCTCGAACCTCTGTCCCTCCTTTCTTTGGTCAGCTGCCAATCTGGGGACAAAGCCAGACCCACAAGCAGAACAACTTCCCAGTACCCAGGGGCCTGTGTCTGAGCTGAGGAGGGGCTCAAAGCACCAGCCCCTGCGGTGAGGGGCGCAGACTCAGCTCTTACAGGCCCCATCCCCCTGTCCCTCCACACTGCAACCTCTGCCCGGCACACAAAGGGTTGTGTGGGACAGGGCCCCTGAGCCCCAGGCCCCAAAGTGGACACTTCCTGCGGGCTGGAAGGCAGGAGGCAGGGCTGAATATTTAAAACAACAAGCAGCAGATAAAACAAAACAGCTGGGACTTCCCTGGTGGTGCAGTGGTTAAGAATCTGCCTGCCAATGCAGGGAACACGGGTTCGAGCCCTGGGTGGGGAAGATCCCACATGCCACAGAGCAACTAAGCCCGTGCACCACAACTACTGAGCCTGTGCTCCGGAGCCCACGAGCCACAACTACTGAGCCCACATGCCACAACTACTGAAGCCCACGGGCCTAGAGCCCGTGCTCCGCCACAAGAGAAGCCCGTGCGATGAGAAGCCCGCGCACCGCAACGAAGAGTAGCCCCCGCTCACCGCAACTAGAGGAAGCCCGTGCACAGCAATGAAGACCCAATGCGGCCAAAAATAAATAAAATAAAATTTAAAAACAAAACAAAACAAAAATAACAAAACAGCTCTCGGCAGCCACTCCCGTTCGAACCCTCAACACTCACTGAACTAAGAGTATTCCCAGATGATCTCAGAGCAGCCAGGGAGGTTTGGACTATCATTAGCCCCATTTTATGGAGGAGAAAACTGAGGCTCCATGGATCTGATGACTTGCTCAGGTGCTAGAACCAAGGAGCCAACTCAGGGCTAATGACACTCAGCTGGTGTTGGCAGGATGGCGGAGAAATCGGGGTTCAGGCGAATGGCAGCTCACGAGGGTGCCCAAGCCCAGGGTGGGCCAGGTGCCTCCCACGGAGGGCACCCCCCGGGTCCTCACAACAGTCCTGAGGGTGGGCAGCTGCATTAGCCCCACGTTACAGGTGAAGAAACCGAGGCCCTGAGGGAGGGAGTCAGTCACCAGCAAAGTTGCACAGCTAGTGAGAGGGGGTGAGATTGGAACCCAGGACTTTTGGACTCCAGGGCCCAGGCTCCCATGTACCTAGGAGAACAAGGGGAAGAGAAGGGGAGCAGGGCACCTGAGAACTCTGGTGTGCCAGGCCCTCGGTGCAGGCCTGCCGTGTCCACATGCCCTGGGTAGACCCAGGGCCTAGAGGACCAGGCGCCTCTGAGGCAGGCCTGGTGGCCACCTGGCTACTCTGTCCTTCACTGTTACCATCTCTGGGGTCCCAGCCCGGACCTAACCCTCTGCCCTCCGAGCTGCCCTCCCCTGCTGGGTCCCTGCAACGTGGTGACCACTGGCAGGGCACTCTGGGGATCCCGCCTTCCAGAAACTTCAGCCTGGTCAGGCGTAAACCTTGCCCCAGAGCCTCAGAAAATGCCACTGCCAAGCCGCTGGAGCCTGGAACCCCAGCCCACCCCAGGCTTAGCTTAGGCTGAGCTGGGAGGCGCTCCAGGGGTTGGGGACATGGGGTCCCCTCTCACTGCCTCTTCCTGGGGCCAGTCCTCACCCCATCACTACTGCAGTGATGATGGGCAGGGCTCTGTGTGTGTGTCTCCATGTGGCGTGTGTGTGTGTGTGTGTGTGTGTGTGTGTGTGT
>NW_020175018.1:13812124-13813406 GCF_003031525.2 Neophocaena asiaeorientalis asiaeorientalis | reverse complement strand
TTGAAAGCTGGGGAGAGGAGTTCAGAGAGAGGGGGAGGTGACAGAAGGGAAAGAGGGACACCAGCGAGGGGCCGGCCTGGCAGCGAGAATCAGAGAATCATGAAAGCAGAGCCCTGAAGGGCTGGATGGGGAGAGACCAAGATAAGGGAGAGGAGGTGGGGAACAGGGAGGTGGGGTGGGAGCCGTGCCCGGAGTACAGCTGGGCACCCTGAGCGGGGATGGGGGCTGAGACTGGGGGCCTTAGATGGGCCAGGGCTTTCTCCACATGACATCCCTTGTCAGCCCTGGGATTGGGGGAGGCAGGGGGCCAAACGGTGGCTCCCTCAGCCCCCACCCCCAGGCTGCCCTGGGGAGAGGACAGGCATGTGAGGGTTCCAGCCGAGGAGGCTGGTGGTAGGACCCCTCAGGGCCTCAGGCTCTCTGCCCTTGAGCCCCCAAACCCTGCTTCTCCCTGCATCAGCCTGGGCTGTGTGACCTTGGGCAGGGACTTTGCCTCTCTGGGGCTCAGAGCCCCCCTGAAAGGTGCTCAGCTTAGTGTAGAAGGCAGCGCCCGGGGGAAGCAACGCCTGGGCTGCGGGCGTCAGACCCAGACTGGCCTGGTATCTGTGCCCCAGGCGCTTGGCCTCTCTGAGGCCCCGTGCCTCCTCTATCGCAAGGGATAATAAAATTGGGTCTGTGATGTACAGTTGCTGTGGCACTGAACAGAGCTATGGAAACTGTAAAGTGCAATGCACAAAGGGTTGCTTATCTTAAATGGTCATTTACAAAGGTACGCTTAGGTTTCTGAGAAGAGCTCCCTGCCCCACCCCTCCACAGGACGACTCTGCCACCTGGACGGGACACTCAGGGCCGTCCCAGGAGGAGCAGGGCTGTCTTGGGGGCTCCCAGCCGGTAGCAGCACGTTCCACTGGGGCCAGGCTGGACCCTAGGGAGTCCTGGAAAGGCTTGGGCACCCAGGTGGGCCCCCCTGAAGGTTGACCCTGGAGAAGGGGGCTCCAGGAACCCCCAAGCCCCAGGGTCCCTTCACAATCCCCCCATGCTGCGGTCCAGGAGGGACCTGCCAAGGACGGAAGGGAACAGAGACAGGGAAGGAGGCTGGGGTCGGTGCTCTAACCCGGGGATCGGTTCCACTCCCTAAAGGCAGGGAGGAGGGGTTTGGGGAGAGGAGAGAAAGGGGGAGGTGGAAATGGAGGCAAGCAAGGAGAGGCACAAACGGAGAGGGATTGAACCTTGAGAGAAGCAGCCCAAGGAAAGGAGTAAATGAGGAGAGAAGGGAGGGAAG
>NW_020175018.1:13773947-13811998 GCF_003031525.2 Neophocaena asiaeorientalis asiaeorientalis | reverse complement strand
GGAGGGAGGCGGCAGGGAGGGGGAGGTAGAGGAAAGCTCTCGGCCCGGACGCGGCGCGGGGGCTCCAAACCCAGCCGAGACCCTGCCCCCGCATCCAGCGGAGGCTCTGACCCGCGCGAGAGGGAGCGCGCTCCGAACTGAAGAGGGAGAAAAGTCTGCCAGCTGCCCTTGGGGCTGTCACAACAGATAAAGCCTCATGCAGGCTTCACCAGGAGCGCCGTGCAGGCCAATGCACAACAGCGAGCTAAAAATACTGGCTTGAGCTGGGGAGGGGCGGGGGAGGATGGAGGAAGGAGGAAGAGGAAGGAGGAGGGTGGGAGGTTGAAGGAGGATGGAGAGGAGGTTGGAGGGAGGAGGGACGGGAGCCGGGCTCAGGCAGCCCGGTTTTCCAGAGCGTCCTAATGACCCAGATGTGCAGCTGCGGAGATGGCTGCTTGGGGAACTGCAAATCATCGGCCCCTGGCGGCCCCTCCCTTGGAGGGGGTGAGGCGGGGAGGAAAGAACTGGAGAGAGAAAAGGAGAGAGGCAGGGAGTGAGAGAAACCTGAGAAAGAGGGAGATCTAGGCGAGCCGGGCCCAGAAGTGCAGGGATGGGGACGAAGGGGGAGCGTGTGGGGGGGAGGGGAGGACAGGGAGGGAGGAGGGAGGACCAGGGAGTGGAAGGGTAGCGGGGAGAGTGTGAGGACCGTCCCTGGGGCCCTGAGGGAGAGACCGCCAGCTCTCCGCCCTAACCTCTGGCCCTGGATACTGGGGGGTCTGGCTGGGGTTGTCTGGGTTGAGTAGCAGGCCTGTACCAGGTGGCACCCCAGTGTTTGGTCAGGTCACAGGAAGGATGGGCCCAAGGTTAGGGTCTGGCTCCTTGGCGAAGACCCGCTAGTTATGTAACCAGGGCCTGAGCCCAGCCCCAGCTAAGCTTTGACATCCCGCTTAGTTTAACACTCAGAAGGTCCTGGAGAGGGAGAGACCTATGCTGTCCGCGTTACTCAGATTGACTCATTCATTCACCAACATCCACTGAACACCTTCTCTGGTCTGGCCTGTGCTGGGTGCTGGGGAGATCAAGACAGGAAAGGGCCTGCCCCACATGAACAAAGATGTTCCTGGACCTGCGAGCAAATAAGGAAGAGAGAAATCAGCGGGGTAGGAGTTGGGAGAGGGCAGTCATGAGGGCCTCTCCCAGGAGATGACATGAGCCTAAAACCCAAGTGGTGAGGAACCACCGAAACTCTGAGGCGTGTTTCCCAAGGGGGAAACTGAGGCAACAGGATTGGCAGCAACACAACAAGATTCAAGCCCAGGCCCCGCTGACACCAGTCCAAGCAGGTACCCGGAGCTCTCCTGCGGCTCCTGGGCCAGGGTTAGCAAGGGCAGGGTGGATGGAGGAGGCAGAGAGGCCGAGGGACCCCGGGGCCCAGGAGCTGTGGGAGTGAGAGCCACCCCTCCTTGGTTCCTTAGCAGCAAGGGGGCCCACAGTCCCAGCGCACTGCAACCTGCCGCCTGCAGGGCCATCCCCGTGGCAGTGGGCAGATGCGCCAGCGTCTTGGACAGACAGGCCATGCAGGGCCCAGTGACACTGGGAAAAGCACCTCACATCTCTGAGAAGCAAGGCCTCTTTTCTCTCATTCACCCGTCTTTTTCATTCTGAGCCAGGAAGAGGCCACGACCTTGTGGGGGCAGGATGGCCAGGTGGGCTGGGGGCAGATTGAGGTCCTGAGAGCCCCAAGCTGTTCTCCCTGGCCTTGAGAACCTAGGCCCATCCCTTAACCTCTGTGCCTCAGTCTCCTAATCTCTAAAATGGGGCTCTGGTGAGGTCTTGGTGGGATGCCTGGTGCCCAGCCCAGAGCAAACACAGTCAATCAGCCCCAGCTCAAAAGCTGCCTCCCCAGAGAGGGCCTCCTCGACCACCCTTCCCTGCAGCCTTGTTTGTCCACAGCAGCTATAATCCAGTGAGAGGCCACTGCTTACAGCCCAGCTGCGATGTCTACAAGCAGGGAGCCCTGGGCAGTGACTTAACTGTCTGTGCCTCTATTTCCCCAGGCTGTAACGGGGATGGCAGCAGCCTCCGGAGGCTGTTGTATGAGGGGTCAGAAGTAACGCTGCCAGGGCTTCCCTGGTGGTGCAGTGGTTGAGAGTCCGCCTGCCGATGCAGGGGACACGGGTTCGTGCCCCGGTCCGGGAGGATCCCACATGCCACGGAGCGGCTGGGCCTGTGAGCCATGGCCGCTGAGCCTGCGCGTCCGGAGTCTGTACTCCGCAACGGGAGGGGCCACAACAGTGAGAGGCCCACGTACTGCAAAAAAAAAAAAGAAGCAACGCTGCCAGCTGTTGGTACCATGCCCGACACAGGGACTCTCCAGCAGGCCTTGGCCCGCGGCCCCCTCTGTCTCTGCAGCTGCCTCGTTCCCTCTGCGTCTCCCGCCCTGCACGGCAAGTCATCTGGAGCAGGGCCTGTCTGACCCGTGCACAGTGCACCAGGTGCCTGGCCCACGCCAGCTCCTGCTAAGTGCTGTGGCTGAAGAAGCTGAGTCGATGGTGACCTCTGGAGCTCCCCCAACTGCTGAGGGATGCCTCTCTCGTTTTGCTTCACATTCTCTCCGCTGACACCAGGATCAAATAGAAGTGTGCCCAGCTCCTCCCTGCCCGCCCTTCCTGTCCCCTTCCCATCCGTCGCCCCCTCCTCTGCCACCACATCCCTACCTGAGCACCAGGACGCCCTTCCTGGGGGTGGCCTCCCTCCCTCTCGGACCACCCTGGTCCCCAAGGGGGACACAGCCTGCAGCTGGGCGACCTCATGTGCAAAACACGGAGCAGGGGTGTCACCCAAAGAGGGACAGAAAGAAGGAGGAGGAGAAGGATTAGAGTGACCTGGAAATGAGTCCCAGGGGAACCGGACACTGGACTTCGTTTTTATGTATCTGGCCTTTCCTTGTATTTCCTTGTATTTTTATCCTACAGTCTTGCTAACCGTGAGTGCAGCCCTGTTTTCCCACCTTCCCTGTCCCCTTGGCTATCTAGCTCCCTCCTGTAGTTCCTGGTGTGTGTGTACGCGCACGTGTGTTTGTGCGTGTTTGTTTATGTGTGTATGTGTGTGTGTGTCTCTAGGGCTGGGAAGTCCAGGGAGCAGAGCTTCCTCTAGGGGCTCAGAGGGAAATAGGCGTTTTCACCACAGCTGAGCCGGACAGGACAAGTGCCCGCAACCCTCAGCATCCCGGGCCCAGCCGGATTTTGCCGAAGGTGGCGCGGGCCGGCAGGGCCCTGTGCCTGTTTGTTTGATTTGCCCCTACTTCCAAACTAGTTGAAATTACACACCAAGCATCGATTTAATTAAGTTTTCAGGTGTGCGGCATAATTAGTAAGACACATGACTGGAACGTCATGGGACCCCCATGGGTGGGCGGTCCCATCCCTGCTCTTGCCTGTTAGGATTCTCAGCCCTCGGGCCACAGAACATGGCGAGTTGTGAGATGGGGGATGGAGGGGACGGGGTGGCGGGGGAGCCAGCCGGAGCTGCCACCTCGCTCCGTGGGCTTCTGTCTCCACGTGACGGGAGATGGGCAGGTGGCCTTGCCTTACAGGGAACCTACCACGCACTTGGCGCCAGACACTGAACCCGGGTGAAGCTCAGGGATCCCGTCACCCTCACGCGGATGTCGGAACCAGCAGTATGGAGTTAGAGAGGGGTCTCGCTGTCTCTGTAGAATCAGTGGTTTATCTGTAAGGGCATGTTTCCAGGACAGGGTCACCAGGGCCTATTTGCCACAGGGTCTGCCCAGCCTCTGGGCCATGATCTAATCACAGATGGACAGTCCACAGACACAGAGCCCTGTCGAAGCAGCCGGATGCTCTCCTCCTATAGATCCTTCCCTAACACTTTCATCTGTCTCACACGTGTGGGCTGGACCTCGGGAGGGCAGGCCTGTGGCCTGGCTGGTGCCTCTCCATCCCTGTCAGGAGGGGCTGTTTCATATAGCGGTTAGGCTTGTGGGCTACAGCCACATGGGCTGGGATTCAAACCCCAGCTAGTCCATTTAGGAGGGACCGGCCACCATGGCTGGCTCACTCCCAAGGAGGAGCGAGAGGTCCATGCTACCATCCACCTGGATGAGGCTCAGACTGTCCCCAAATCTGGAAGCACCTTTAGGAATCTTCCAGCCCACGTACACCTGGGGAAACTGAGGTCCAGAGGCGGGGGTGGGCCAGGTCCTGGATACTGACTGAGCGAGGGAGAGACAGTCGGAGTAGCACCCCCTGTTGAAAAGCACCTGGTCTGGCTCCACCTTGTCCAGGCTGCCTCTTCCCTGCGTGAAGCACAATCGCCCTCCTCGACCCTGCTTCTGGCTTCCCTCCCGCCTTGCACTGGCACCTCCAGAGCCAGGCCCTCTTCTCTTTCACCTGAACACTGCCAGCGCCCTGACCCTGTCCTGAGACCCCCGGGACACAGATCCCATAACCCTGACCCCTCTCCTCCCCCCTTCCCCTCCTTCTCTCTCCACCCCAAGGGACCCTGCATCAGGATTGATCACCTCCCCCGATGGACTCGAGCCCCCGAGGGCAGCCCCGGCATTTCTTTACTCGTGTCCCCAAGGCCGAGTTCGGGATTCGGGGATGAAATGATAGCGTGAACATTTATTAAGCACTTACTGTGTGCTTTACGTGCATGAGCCCCCAGTTTACTGCTTCTTCCACTGATCCTGCATCCACCCTCCCGTCTGGAACACTGAGGCTCGGAGAGATTATGAAAACTTGTCCAAGGTGACAGCACTACTAAATGGACTAGCTGGGGATTGAATCCCAGCGCGCGTGGCCGTAGCCCACAAGCCTAACCACTGTGTGAAACAGCCTCCCACCTGCCCTTCCATCCTTCCTCCTGTCCATCATCTATCCAGCTTACCCATCTTCCCAACCATGTCCCATCCAGTTTCCTATCCAACCTCCCATCCATCTCTGATTCATCCCCATCTAGTCCCCTATCCAGCCCCCCATCCATTTTCCATCCGTCCTCCCGAGAGCCTGTGCCCTGAGGCTTTGTCGCACACCTCCAAGCCTGTACTCGGCTTTCTTTCCTTCGTTGGCTCGGCCATTCACACCTACCTGGTGTTTTCCCTCATCCCCTCCTGCCCTCTGTCCCTCGGCACCCCCCCTGCCCCTGCAGTGCCAACTCCTCTGCCCTTGGGAGGGCACCTCAGTGCCCACCACCAAGCCAGCCGCAATTAGGAGCCAGGGGCGTGGCTAGGAGCCCAGGGGGCGTGGCTGCAGCGGAGGGAGTGGTACCACCTGAGGGGCACACACGGTGCGAGGTGCCTTGGGAGACGCAACTAATTTTGACAACAGCCTTAGGAGAAAGACACATTTGTCCCTTTTTTCCCTCCTTGGGGGGAAAAATGTGTGTGTGTGTGTGTGCACGCCTGTGTATCTGTACACGTGATTCAGATCATCGAACGTCAGGAAGCCGTGACTTGGGCACCACCCGGCTACATCTGCAGCAGCCCCACATGCTGACTCCTGGCGCCCAGGGCCCCAAGTTTGCTCAGAAACCCAAACTCTTGACAATGTCCTCACCTGCCTGCCTTGGTGCCCAGCAGCATCTCAGTGACCTCTGACCCACCATCGGGAGGCAGCTGAGCAGAGAGGGGAGAGCAGAGCCTGGTCGTGACAAGCCGGGCACCCTCAGACCAGCTAATGACCCCTGTGGCCCTCAGCCGCCTCCCCTGACAAGTGGGGAGGTGGACAGGCTGCCAAAAGGAGGAGGCCAGACAAGGCTCGAAAAGCACGGGGCCCACTGCTGGTGCTCTGGGCCTGTGTGTCCCCTCCTCTCCAGAGACAGGCTGACTCGTCCAGTCCAGACCGGCTGACAGGCCAGACAAATGTGGGCGTGCGGCCCAATTCAGTCTCCGTGGACCTACCGTGGGGTTTGGGGCCCTTGCAGGAGTATGAAGCATTTGGAGACTCTGTCCCCCTACCATCCTTTTCCCTTCCAAGGCAGGATCCAGCCTCTTGAAATTCTGCACACTAATAAAATTGTAACTAATTTACATCCGAGATGGGGAGTGAGTGGCAGCAGTTGTCATGGAGACCATCTCCAGGGCCCCGGCTGCCTCCGCCTCTTGGTGCAGCCAAGAGATCAAGAGATTCTCGCTCCAGCTCTGCAGCTGGGGCCAGTCCTCGTGCCTCCCGGGCACGCTGTCTTCCCCCTGACACTGGGCAGGACCCTAGGAGATGGGAAGGGGGCCGGCACGCTGGAACACACACCGGACTACACAGCTGTTCTCCTAAGCTGGGGCTGAGTGTCCGCCCCCATCCCTGCTTCTCTCACCCCATTGGCCCTGCTGGTTTCTCTCACTTCCAATGAATGTCCCTAGAGGGACACGAGGCCCTTTCCCTAAGCACAGTCAAAGATGGCACTCAGAGTGGGGACAGTTTCCAGAGACAGGGCAGAACAGCAGAGCCCTGAGCTACCCAGCAACTTGTCCTCCTGGGGTCTACTCTGGGAGAAGTCCCATCCTGGACTCCCAAGGGTCCAAAGATAAGGAGATACACTCCCTGGTCTCACAGAACTTGCCCGACATCAGGAAAGACGTCAAAATAATGAAGCAGTAACTCTGAGCCATGCACCGTGCCAAGCCCCACACATGTGTGATCTTATTTAAACATCAAAGCAACACAATGCAGAGGGTAATATTTTAATCCCCATTTTATCAGTAATGAAAAGGTCTCAGAGAGCTGGGTAGACAACACCCAAGTTCATAGCCCTGGTAAGTATCAGGGCCAGAGGCAAAACCAAGTCTCCCAAATCTAAAACCATTATGGCAAAGATGATAAACTGTCTCCAGGAAAGGAACCAAACAAAATAGTTATAGCAAAGCAGGGTATGTGCAACCAGAGAAGGGGGCGAGGGCACAGAGGGGCCCTCAGGAATCATGGAATCTAAATTGGGTTTTGAGGGGTGAAAAGGAGTTCTCCAAGGGGACAAGTGGGAGAAGAGCGTTCCAGACAGAGGGAACATGTACAAAGGCACAGAGGTGATAAGTTGCCTGGTGTTTTCAAAGACCATAAGCTAGATGCTGGAGGGTAATGTGGAGAAGGGAAGGGGTCAGACCTGAGCCAAGCTGAGCCCCCTGGAGCTTATCCTGCAGATAAGGCAGTAAAGAGCTGAGAGCCAAGCAGGACTACTTCTCAAATTTGTGGGACCCAAGGCCAAATGGAGGTCCATGTACCAACTGTCTAGACATTTACAAGTTAGTAACCTGGCTAGAAAACTGCTCTGTGCAAACCTGTTTTAACCGGCTTCCTTGAAGACACACCTTCACAGTGCTCGGGAAGGCCAGATTCACATTTATATCCTTGTGGCCTCAGGGTTTTGAGCCAGAATGTGAGAGTTTGAGTAGAGCCACTCCCTGGGCTCCTGTCCCCAGCCCTAAAGGGGGAGTTGTGAAATGCAGGTTCCTGGGCCCTGCTCCAGACCCAGGAAGTCATACTCTTGGGGGATGGGTCCCAATACCTCTACATTTTAACAGGATCACCAGGTGATAATTGTGAATAAAAAGATGGAGAGGCCCCCGTTGAAGGGAGTGGGAGTCTGGGGGTGGGGAGAGGGGGGAGGGGAACACGATCTGATTTGCGTTCTAGAAAGATATCCCCAGCATTGATCAAGAGTGGGCGAGACAGGAGAGGCGGCAGGAGCAGGTGGGAGAGGTCGGAGGCCAGGGACGGTGGCAGGTTGCCAGCAGGAGCTGTGTTTGAGATGCAGGGCCTGGACTGGACAAGGCCGGGTGCTGATGAGGTTTGGAGGTGAGCAAGGATCCAGGGTGCCTCCTTCAGGATCATAAAATCTAATTAGGCTGCAGGAGGTCTGGGCTCTGGTGGGCAGACTTCATTAGGCAAGAGGCTGCTCCCCTCTGCCTGACCCCAGCCTCCCTGGGGCCCCTTCAGTGTCACTCCGAGGGTCAACTCCAGGCTACGAAGGGGGAAAAGAATTAAAAGCTGGTCCCTCTCCCCGCCCCCACCCTGCCCCTAGGAGCCTGCAGCCCTGGCTGGAGGGAGCTGCGTGGCGTCCGCAGGGTGTGGTGGGCTTGTTCCAGGCCGGGGGATTCGGGGGTGGGGGTGGGAGGAGGGAAGGTTTCCTGCTGCAGTAGGACTTTGCTTCCCTCAGAGAGCAGCGGACCCTCTCACCGTCCATACCTGGCTACACCGCTCTAGGAGGCATCCTGGGAATAAAAATAACAGCCCCCAAAGCAACAGCAGCAACTCTTCCCATTGATAGAGCGTTTACGGCATGCCAGACACTGAGCCACACAGCAAGGAGGTGGCAGAGATGGGTCTGATGGACCCTGAGTCGTGCGCTGGGAGCCAGTCTCCTCTGGGCCCAGCAGAGGGGATTAAGACTCAGCCCCCAGGGAGTTCCCCGGTGGTCTAGTGGTTAGGATTCCGGGCTTTCACTGCCGTGTGGCCTGGGTTCAATCCCTGGTTGGGGAACTGAGATCCCACAAGCTGCGTGGCACAGCCAAAAAAAAAAAAAAAAACTCAGTCCCTGCCCTCACAATCTATTTGGGGCTGAGACTGCTCCCCCCAGATGCATCTCTAGGTGCATCTAGAAGGCTCTAGAGAGGCCCATGCATCTCTAGAAAGCTATGTTGCCAAATGCCAGCTTTTCAGACCATATGGGACTAGACTGTATTTATCAGCAGCATGAAGAGGGAGAGCTCGGAGGAGCTGCTGGGAAGGCATCACTTGAGCTGAATGCTGAAACAGCAGTCATGTTTAAACAAGTGAGAAGTGGAGAGGGCCCCCTAAGTAGGGGGTTATAGGCTGGGCAAGGGGTGGGGGTGGGGATGCACTAGGAACGAGGGAAAGGCCGAGGGGCTGGAATGACCAGTCACAGGAGGCAGGGAGCCCCAGCGCAGGGAAGAAGATCCTATCAGCCCAGGACTGGCGTATGCCGTCATGCGCATGCGCTGCCTGGAGGCATCCACCATCATCAGGCCTGCAACGTTCCGTCTGTTGGGAATGGGTTTGGTGAGTGCCCCCAAACAAGAGCCATCCAGGAGGAGGCATCAGCATGAAGGGGACTCAGCTAAGGCTCTCCAGAGAATGGGGGCCTCTAATCTCCCCAGAATCCTGGGAGAAAAGCATACCTTCCCCACCCCCGCAAACCCACCCCAACCAAGGCCCCATAACCACGTGATAGATCAACAGTGTAGCTCTACATTAGCTTGTCCCAACTGTGCCCTGCCTGCCTCTAGCAGAGGTGAACACCCTGGGGTAAAACCTCGCTCCCCCATTTACTTTGTGACTTTAGGCAAGTTTCTTAACCTCTCTGAGCTCAATTTCCTTATCCATAGAGTGGGCACAAAAACACCAACCTCTAAAAGTTTATTGATTTGTTTTAGGATTAAATGAGAGGATGCAAAGAAAGCATTCAGTGGAACACTTGGTGCAGGGTTCACGTTTGATAAATGTTGGTTCTCTCAAACCCTGGACAGGTCAAGGGTGGCCGTAGAAGGTTCTCACTTGACTTGCCCTATATGCTTGTATAATTCTCACCAGTCCTATGTCATCCGACAGCGGAGCTGGGCTGGGAATCTCCTACGACATAGATGGGTTTGCTGGAGTCCTTTACCTTTTACATTTAAATCTATGATCCACTGAGAGTCATTTTTTTGTATAAGATATGAGGTTTAGGTTGAGGTTCATTTTTTTTAAAAAAATGAATGTCCAATGGTTTTAACATCATTTGCTGAAAAAACAATCCTTTATCCATTGACTAGTACACAATCTTGATCTCCCCCATTTTGGTAGCCTTGCTACTTGATCCCTTGTGCCTTTCATTCATTAATTTAATAAATACTGTGGGACACATGCAAAAAAAAAAAAAAAGGAATTTTGACCCTTCCCTCCCCCCAATTTAAAAAAAAAAAAAAAAAGGAATCTTGACCCTTACCTCACCCCATATTAAAAAAAAAAGAAAAAGTCAACTCACAATGGATCATAGACCTAAATCTCTAACAGAAAGCTTTCAGAAAAGATAGGAGAAAAATCTCTGAGACTTGGGATTAGGCAGAGTTCTCAGACATAACAATAAAGTACAACCCACAAAAGAAAAAAAATGGATAAATCATCAAAATTTAACACTTTTGTTCTGTAAAAGAAACTGTTAAGGGAATGAAAAGACAAGCCACAGATTGTGAGAAAATATTTGCAAATCACATATTTGACAAAGGACTTGTATCCAGAATATATAAAGAACCATCAAAACTCAATAGTTTCACAACAGTCCAATTGAAAAATAGGCATAGACACTTCATCAGAGATCTATCAGATGACACATAAATGCATGAAAAAATACTCAATACTGTTAACCATCAGGGACACGTGAAAATTAAAAGTGTAATGCGGTACTGCTTCACACCCACTGGGATGGCTAAAATTTAAAAACTGACAATATCAAGTGCTGACGAGTCCAGAGCAACTGGAACTCTCATACATTATGGACATGGATGCACAACGGTATAGTCACTCTGGAAAACAGTCTGGCAGTTTCTTAAAAAGTTAATCATATTCTTGCCCTATGATGCAGCTGTACTATTCCTGGACATTTATCCCAGAGAAATGAAAACTTAGGTCCATGCAGAGACAGGCATGTTCCTAGTCACAGAGGCATGGATGTTCATAGCAGCTTTATTTGTAAAAGCCCCAAAGTGGAAACAACCCAAATTCCTTTGGTGGGTGAATGGATAAAATGGTACATCCCAGCCATGGACTATTATTCAGCAATGAAGAGGAACAAACTATTGATACACGCATCACCTTGCATGGATCTCAAGGCCACTATGCTGAGTGCCAAAGGCCAATCTCAAAGTATCACATACTGCACGATTCCACTTTCTAAGAGACAAATGATGGAGAACGGATCTGTGGCTGCCAGGGATTAGGAGCAAGGGGAGGATGTGACTACGAAAGGATAGCACAAGGGAGTTTTTTGGGGTGATAGAACTGTTTTGTATCCTACTTGTGGTGGTGGTTATACAAAGTTATACACATGATAAAATTCATAGAACTGTACTCTAAAAAGATGTCCCTAAAAATGCAGTTAAAATAAAAGGCTACATAAGGCCTCGAGTTCTCAGATAGCTTCTTTCTGCAGCCCACGCAGGCCACAGCTCTCCCCTAAGGCTCCTTTGAACGGATTAGAAAAGGGCACCACCTCCTGTGTGGAATGCAGCCTGAGCCAGGTCCCACAGCCTGGGAAGCGGAGGGCTGGCTGAATTGCAGCTCCACTTGCCCCCTGAGCAGCACCTTTGTGCAGTGAACAACCTACACAAATGTCCACGTGGGCCCTAGAAGCCCCATGTTTTCTTCTCAGCCTCTGTTCTCCCCTCCAAGGATGGAGCTTTAACAGGCAACCCCCAGGGAGCGGGGGCAAGGGGTGGGCCGAGGATTCGCCCTGACTGGCCAGGCTGGGGCCTCCTGCTAATGGCTGCGAATACACTCAATGCTGAGACTGCAGGCCAGTGCTTACATAGCCGGTCAGTCAGACACACAGCCGGGCTCCGACGGATGGAGGGAGTGGGGCAACCCCTCCCAGCCCAGAAACTTCCCTAAGACTGGTGTGGGCGGGTTGTGAGCAGGTGCGGGAAGGACCTTGCTGGAGAGACCAGCTCCCCATGAGCTTGGGCCCAGGCTGGGCCTGTCCCACCACTCACCTTCTTTGCTCATTGACGGTGGTGGTGTCATTCTGCTGGGCAAGCGGGCTTCGGGTGGGCCCAGCCACATCTGCTGTGCCCCAGGGAGCTGGGGATAATGATCAGGGTCCCAGCTATTATTTCCTGGGCACCTGCTGGGTCCCTGGCACTGTGCTAAGGAGTGTCTATCAAAGTGGCCATAATAACAAAGTTACCAATAACAACAATATGGATAGCAAGTCATGTTTCCCGAGTGCGCACGAGGGATGGGCCTTAACCCTCCTAATAACCCCGAAGGCTGGTCTGTTGCTGCCTTCATTTCACAGGGAGTCAGCAAGCTGAGGTTCAGGGAGATGAGGCCGGCTTGCCTGAGGCCACACAACCCGAGGCTCCGGCCCAGATCTGTCTGCAAAATGGGAGCTTGACCTGTTGACTCGCTTCATGCGGTCCCGCTGGACCACTTCAGCCTCTTCAGTCCCACGACTTAACTTTTCTGAGCCTCGAGTTTCAACAGAGGTGAAAGGGCACTTTGCTTTCTCATACAGAAAAGGGGGCCCCCACTCTCCTGACAGGTGGCTCTTCAACATGAGTTCAGGCCCCACCTCCTCCAGGAAGTCTTCTTTGACCCCCTCCCGGCTGGGTCAGAACACCTCTGAGAAACAGGATTCCTCATTCTTACTTGGGAACCAAGAATGAGCTGGTCTTGCCTCCTCTGATGGTGCAGTGTGAGTATAACATCTGGGACCCCAGCAGCCACTGCTACCACCCTAACTGGACCCGCTGACACCATGAGGAGGGCAGAGGGAAAAGAACTGCAGAGAAGTCAAGCCAGAGCGTCAATAACATCATGAACCTCTGGATCAAACCATGCCTGAAACCCCTCTGCATTATTCTATTACATGAGCCCATAATTCCTATTTTGATTGGATTTTCTGCCTGTTATAACTCAGAGAGTCTGAACAGATACCAGAACTCACCAGATGCGGGCAGTAGCTATTTTTGGAGGGCAAGTAATGAGGGAACTTCCATTCTTCAATGTACGTGTTTTATATCGTTTGCAGTTTTACAGTGAATATTCGCCCTGGTGAATCAATGCTGGTGTTTCTATCTGGAGCAAACAAGTTGGTCATGGGCGTGTGGCTTGAAGAATCGGTGGCAACTCCCAGCATGTGATGATCTCAGTAATAAAGGAGGAGTGAACTGGGGGGGAAAGATGGCAGTTTTAACCCGGGGCACGGGAGGCTTCTATGGAGCCCACACGGGGACTTTCAGGGGCTGGCCCTTAGGAAGAAGAAACTGAGGCAAAGGAGAGTCAAGGTGGGGGCCAAGTGGCAGGGCTGAGGAAGGCCACGGACCATAGCCCATGGCCAAGGCCTTACTCATCAGCGAAGTACATGACGCTTCTCCCCGCAGTATACTCCCTTCAGGGGCTGTTGCAGTGCCTCAAGCACCCCCATTGTTGGAACTGATGACTAAGGCCAGCTGTGAGTGGCAGAACCCATCAATCTGTACATTTCTTGGAAGTGGCCTTCCAGCCACCTTCCATTAGCACAGGTGGCAGGGACCCCTCAGATCCAGCTGACAGGTTGATTCCTCAAGCCCGAGCTGATGCTCTGAGGATGGGTGTAAATTACAGCAGCAACGTGCTTCTATCTGAGGCTTTTCACTTCTTGGAATGACATCCCACCCACAGGCTGCTTTGTCTACCAAGGGTCCTGAGATGTAGGCCAGACAGCCTTCTGCCTCAGTTTCACACAGAAAGAAATTTAGGTACAGAGACGCCAAGCAACTCGCTCACAGTCACACAGTGAGGCAGAATTTGCTAGAATTTGAACCCAGTTCTCCTGCCTTCTGACCTGGTCCCCTTTCTATTGCCTCCTGCTGGTCCTCACAGCAGGGGTTGGGGCAGGGAATTGTTTTGGGTGAAGTTCAGCCAATGAGGCCTTGAGAAGACCTGGCAGGGACTGGGGAGATGGGTGGTAAAGAGGTTCCCTGAAAGAGTGAGGGGAGGTATCCCAGCCAAGGGGTTGGGCTTCTGCCCGATCCCCACATCTGCCCTGGGCCCACCAAATGTCCTTCCCTGTGCCCTAACTGCTCAGTCCTTGGGCATCACTTTGAACGTTCAAACATCTTATTATGAGCCCATTTTACAGGCAAGGAAATGAAGGTTCACAGAGGTTAGGTCATTTACCTAAAGTGACACAGCTAGTGAGGAGTGGAGGTCTCTGGCCCGTTGGAGCCCAGAACCTGTGCAAAGGCCCTGAGGTGGGACCCCCGCAAAAGATGCACTAAAAGAACAGTAAGGAGGCCAGCAGGCTGGGCCCGGAAAGGAAGCCGAAGAGGCCCTTCTCAGCCCCATCCAAATCCTACTTTCTCAAGCAAAAGGCTCTGGCCTCCACGGGATGGGGCTTCCTGCTCAGTGAAACAAGGCTCCATCCATCCTGGCCCTGGTTTCCTGTTTGGAGTGGAGAGGCCCAGAGAGATGCCTCTGGAGTCAGGAGAAGTAGCAGCGGCTTCAGGGGCGAACTGTTACTTTTTTTTGAAGACCCAGAAAGTGAGAGAAGTCGGTGAGGGCGGAGGGGGGACGTAGCAATGAGGCCAGGCCTTTTCTCTGGCCTGCTCCACCTGGGACCCCCATCTTCCAAGGCAACGCAGGGTGGTCAGGGCTTTAGGGGCTGTTGGAACCGGTTCTCACGCTCCCGTAGGGGGCTAGGCGGCTGGGCCACGTCGCGCCTGACGCCAGGCGGCGGGCACCCGGCGATCCCCGAGCGCCCTGCCCGCGGGCGGGGTAAGCGTCCGCCGGGAGCGCGCGGACAGGCGCGCCCCCGCCCCCCACGCACACGCGCTCACGGAGCTGGCGGAGGAGCGGAAAGGAAGCAAGAAGTGAAAGTGAGCAACCTCTAGTGAAAGAAAAAGACATGCACAGACATCTCGGGAATTGATGCCGGTGGCGGCGAGCTGGGCGCACGCACGCGGCGCGTTCCCGGCAGCTGGGCGCGTGCTTGGCGGCCCCGCGGAGGAATCGCCACTCTGGGCCAGGCGGTCGCTGGGGTCGCTCGCGTCCCCGAGGCCCAGCGGCGGTCAGGCTCCCTCCCCCTTCCCTGATTCGGGCCGCTTCCGCCTCTTCTCACCCCGGCCGGCACAGTGCTGGGCAGGCACCCAGCGGTGCTCGGATGCGTGCCCGCCGAGCCCCGCGGCCCCGGGCGCTGGCCAAGTCCTGCTGCTGGGCCCGGGCTTTAGCGCAGAGCCCGAAGGACCCTTACTTAGCGTTTGAGCCCTTTCGCCCTCTCCCCTTCCCCACCGTCTGCACGGACTCCCCTTCCCGGTGGCTCCCTGGAACGCCAAAGACCCTGCAGTGGTCGTTGCTCAGGTGGCCTTGGCCAGAGCCCGTCTCCCAGAGAGAGAACCTCCAAGTGACGGCGTCCTGGGAGGCCAAGGGCCACTTGACTGGTGAGAACAGCTCCCAGACAGCGGCCCTGGGGCCTCGGAAGCCCCCCTCCCCCAGCCTTCCCTTCCAGAACCAGCTTTTCCAGCTCGGCAGCCGAGTCAGGTTTCTGGCGAGTGTGGATTTGTTTTCCACCCCTGGGGCTTGGGTGGGAAGAGCGAAAACAGGGAAGCTGGTTGCCCACGTAGTGTTCTGCCATTCCCGCACCGCCTCCTGCAGAGGCGCCCCAGGGACCCTCACAGCTGAAACAAACTCAGAAACCAGGCCCCGTCTCAACAAAAAAGGCACAGATGCTGGGGTGCTCATCGAGTCGGGCCTTTTGGACAGACATCAGGTAGAAGCTGTGAATAGCATTGCAAGGGCTGCAAAGTCTGGAGCTCTTGGTGGGCAGTAAATAGCACCAGTGTTTCTGAAGACACAGAGAAGGGCGTGGCTTCTTCCCAGGGGTGAGCAAATTGGTCCCAGACCTTGTGTCAGCTGGGTAAGTTTCCGGGGTCCTGCAGGGTGTCCCCTTCTGAGCTAGGATGCTGAAAGAAAACACTTGTCCCAGGCCTCCCAGAACTCATAGCCTAATGGGAGCCAGAGAAGTAAACAATCAAAATACGGTGTGCTGAGAGCTCCGAAGAGGCCTGAGGCCGGGAGGCATCCCAGAAGAGGTGAAGTCGGACTGAAAAGTTTCGGGAGAGCAGGGCAGGCTCACGAGGCTGCGGACCCCAGAGGCCTCACATTCCCAGGCTCTGCAGACTGCCAGGTTGCAGAGAGCTGGAGACACCATGAAAATGGAGATGAGGATCCCTCAAGAGACTTGGGGCTGCCTTTCACTCTAAAGATGGAGAAACTGAGGCCTGAGAGGTAGGGCAGGCTGCCCCGGGTCACCCAGCTGGCTAGACTTTGGGCTACACCCTGGCGCATAGTAAGTGCTAAATAAATGAAACTAGGAGGTTTGGATCCCAGGAGCCAGGCCCCGCCCTCTCTCCCTTCCTGCAAATCCTTGTTGAGTACCTTCCAGGTGGTGATTAAGACACAATACCCTGATGAATCACCGTTTTAAGTTAATGTTAGCTGTTTATAAGTGGTGTGATGGTGCATGACTGGGGGTACTGAGGAGGGGGCCTCTGAGCTGAAGGATGAGCGGGGGCCAGCCCTAAGACCATGTGGAGACCCGGTACACCAGATAGAGGGAATGGCAAATGCAAAGGCCCTGAGGCAGGAACATGTGTAAGAAGAGCAGAAAGACAGTTGTGTGGCTGGAGCACAGGGAAGGAGGGGTATGCAGGCCACGAAGAGGAGCTGGGGTTTGATTTCAAGTACATCCCTCACGTGTGATTGGCGTGGAGCCAGCCGGAAGAGCCACTGTGGGAGAACCCACGCGCCCTGACCGCAGCGGGCCAGGGAAGCAGCTCTGGGATGAGGACTTGGGCTGCACGTCTGCTCTTCATTCCCCTGATTCCTTCCACCGCAGCATTTTCTGGGAGCCCGTGGCCAGGAGGGTGGGACGTAGTCATCCACCCCAGGCAGGGCGCTGCTTTGGCTTACCTTCCCCGTGTCTTCTGGATCACCCTGGTTTGCAGCCACCAGGGGAAGGTCATCATCACCATCACCGTCAGAAGCATCGTGGTGGGAAACATTTGTCGAACGCTCACTATATACCAGGTCCTGGGCCATGCCTTTTATGCGTGTCTGTGAGCTTGGTGTCCACTTTACAGATGAGAAGACGAAAGAGGCAAAGGCATCCAGCCGAGATTACATGTTTGTTGTGTTCCAGGGAACGTCTGGGCCTTGAGTGGTGGAATGGGCTGGAATGTTAGAGCTGAAGCCCCGCTGGAGCTAGAGTCTTTGCTGGGACTGGGATTGGAGGCTGCAAAAAGCAAAAAGCAGCAAGGTCGGCTGCCGGTCATGGAGAGAGAACAAACGTGAGAGAAGGATGATGACGTTCCTCCAACCTTGAGCAAGAAGTGGCATAAACAAACACACCTGCACACACTGGCATACAGAAACGCATGGACCCCAGTACATGCACACACATGCATGACGCACACACGCAAGCACTGGGTGCCTTGTGCACACGTGCATGCACCCATGCCCGCGCACACACTTGAGCACGTGTACGTGAATGCACCGTACCCACACGTGAGCACACCTCAGCACACGTGCACGCGGACACAAACCCAATCCATGCTCACAGAACTTCATAATAGACCATCTGCATACTTCTTTTCTTAGCAATTATCATGGTTCATTCATTCATGCAACAAGCATATGTTGAGCCATTTTCGGTGCCTGGTCAGGGGGTGGGCACAGCACACCCAGCCAAGAGGACCCACAGTTTCAGCCTGACTTTCTCTGAGCTCACAGTCTAGGCTGGGAGAAGACAGACGGGAAACAGTGGACTGAAATCTTCAAGGATGTTTGTCACCGGGGCCCTGGAGGAGAAACACAGGGAGCTGTGGGGCTGGGGGCTGGTCCATGGGGACTTCCGAGAGGAGGTGCGTTTGCATGAGTGAGGGGACCAGGCTCTGGTCAAGTGACAAGTCAGGAGATGGTTTGACCAGAAGGAAGAGGCTAGCGTGGTGGGTGGGAGAAGCTCGGACAGGCCTGAAGAGCTTGGGGGAGGTGTCTGCTGACCCATACTGGCCAGCTCTGGCCCAAGAGTGCCCACATACTGACTCCCTGCCCTCACTGGGAGCCCCGAAGGACGGGGCCAAGGCGGGTGTCTCCTGTCTGTGCCCCCACTCCCAGCACCCAGCTGGTGCCTTACACAGGAGTCTGGTCCGCAGTCTGGGAGCTGCCACAAGTGATACGCTCTTTCTCCCCTCCCCCTCCCCTCCCTGTCTCTCCTTTTCTCACCACACACAGCCCACAGTTTCTCTACCTGGGCAGTGGGTGGCTACCAGCACCTTCCTCACTGAGCCATGAGGGTGAGTTGATGGGAGCCTGCCAGAGGGGGCTTGGGCTGCTCCCCATTTCTCTAGGCAAAGATCAGCGCTGGCAGCTGGCAGGGGGCAAAACCACCCCCCACCCTATCCCAGACCCTACTGTACCCCCATCTAATACACACACACACACACACACACACAGACACACACACACACAACTGCCCCGCATACAGCCCCACACCCCACTACACATCTCACACATCCCCCCACCACCATGCCTATACTACACGCGCGCGCACACACACGGCGCGCTCACGGGGCCACTGGGGAAGCCCAGCCAGGCTCACTCTCCCTCCACCAGCCAACCTCCCCCTTGAGTCCCGGGCAGGGCAGTGACAGACAGCCCGCAGACCACCGCGACACACCACCTGACCCGGGCTGCAGGGCTCTACTCATTGATCCAGAGATGCTCTTTCCTTTTCCTCAGGCGCTTCTCTGAAGGATGGAAAAATCGATGCCCACGGAAGAGCGGGTGCAGGGAAGGTGTGGACAGCAGCGGAGGGGAGAAGACCAAGGGCGGGGGGAGTCAGGCGCCTGGGGTCCCTCCGCTGCGGCACTGGCTGTTCCCCATCTCCCAGAGCAAAGTCAGAGGTCAGTGTGGTCAGCACAGGCCCAGTGG
Source organism: Neophocaena asiaeorientalis asiaeorientalis (assembly GCF_003031525.2). NCBI lineage: Eukaryota > Metazoa > Chordata > Mammalia > Artiodactyla > Phocoenidae > Neophocaena > Neophocaena asiaeorientalis. The sequence goes on along the minus strand of NW_020175018.1, from coordinate 13,793,321 downwards.
TGTGGTTTTGGTTTTCATTATTTTGCTCTGATTACCAAAGCTGTGCGTGTTCGTGTAGAAAATCAAAATCACCAAATCCATCCCCAGAGGTAACCTCCCCGTTTACGTGCATAGTAAATCCTTCCAGCCTTTTTTCTCTGCACGTTGAATGCACTTTTTATTTTTGCAAAAGTAGGACGTGCTCAACTGCTGTTTTTCATCCGACACTCTGCAGCCAGGATCCTTCTGTGCCGTTACCTGGTGACCTGCTGGCTGCACCATGAGTCATCTTGTTGCGTGGTGGACATGTGCACAGTACAGGGCTTGGGGTCAGGAACTGGCCCCTTGCTTACGTCACGTCGGGCAGGTGGCCTCCACCCTCTGACCTTGCCGTCCTCCTCTGTGTGGTGGGGCTACTGCTGACTGCCTTACAGCCTTGTGGTGAGAATTACATGAGGCAAGAGACAGAAAGTACTCATTCCTTGCGGAGCACATCAAAAATATTCCATCCACTTCAGGTATTATTATTTTTTATCCTTATGGTTATATGGCAAAACCATCATTTACTTAGCCGACCCTCTGTCATTGAACATTTAGGCTGTTTATTCAAATTCCATTAACGAAGAAGCCTTTCGTGAATATCCTTGCCGAGACTTCTTTAACAAATGCTCAATTATTAACTTTGAGTGATTTCTAGGAGAAAAGTTTTCCATGTTAGGAAAGGTATGCATGTTTTAGGACCAGTCTGTCTGCATACTCCCACATTGCCCTCCTGAAAATGTTCTGATGACACGGTGTGAGTGTCCTAGGACTGCCATATCACAAATTTGGTGGCTTAAAATAAAGAAATGTATTCCCTCACAGTTCGGGAGGCTAGAAGTCCAAAATCAAGGTGTCAGGTTTGGTTTGGTTTTGTCTTTTTTGGGTTTTTTTTGGGGGGGGTGCCCGCACCACGTGGCTTGTGGGATCTTAGTTCCCCAACTAGGGATCGAAGCCACACCCTTGGCAGTGAAAGTGTGGAGTCCTAACCACTGGACCGCCAGGGGATTTCCTCTCTTAGCTTCTGTCAGTTGACTCGTAGCCCCCTCACCCCAGTCTCTGCCTCTGTGGTCATATCACCTCTTCCTCTGTCTATTTTTTCCCCATATGCCTCTTACAAGGACATTGTCCTATAATCCAGGATGATCTCTTCATCACAAGATCCTTAATTATATCAGCGAAGACCCTTTTTCTCAAATGAGGTAACATTCATGGGCTGTGGGGTTAGGACATGCTCATGGCTTCAGGGGGCTACCACTGAACCCACACACACTCCTACCAAGGAAAGAGCATTGTGTAAAATTCCTTTTTCCCCTCACAGGATATTCTAATCTTTTTGAAATGTTTGGCCAAGTTGATAAGGTAAAAAGGATCTCTTGCTTCAAAGTGCATTCTGTTCTGTTCTTTTCTTTTACTATCAGTGAAGAGAAACATATTTTCATCTGCTCGCTGGTCATTTGTTTTTCTTATTTTGCAATTCTTATTTCACATGCTTGTTGGTCATTTTTCTTATTGTTTTACTGATTCATGTCCTTTGCTCAATTCCTTATTAGGTATTAATTGTCTTCTTCTGCGTGTGTGAGAGCTCTTTGGAGATTAAGGATATTGAACCTTTATTATATCTTGTAATTATCTTCCTAATTGGTCACTTGCTTTGGGGGTTTTTTCATAGTTCTTCAACGTACATAACTTTTAAATTTTTTGGTAGTCAAAGCTTCGAGAGCATTTTACCATCAGGCTTTTCCCACTGACATTATTTTCATCTAGCGCTTTTACAGTTTCACTTTTATATTTAATTTTTTGTTATCTCTGCAATTTATTTTCGTGATGGTGTATGTTAAGGTGTATTGCTTTCCCCCCTCATTATTGAACAGTTGTCTTAATACCACTTAATAAATAGTTCATATTTTCCCTATTGATTTTAAATGATACCTTTATAATATATTCCATTTGACTTCTGGTTCCAGTGACCTAGCAGACTGAGCTAATGGTGACACTCCCCTCACTCCTTATGCTAAGGAACATCAACAAAACTTAGCACAGCAACAGAAATCATTAATCTTGAAAAAAAGAATGGGAAACTCCCAGGTCCTGGAAGTTGGGAGGGGAAAACCAGAGCCAGGAACTATTCCGTAACATACAACCCCCAAAAGGGGCAAGATCCTCAGTGAAGAGGTGCTGACAGCTAAAAAATAGAAACAACAGGAGGAAATGATCTACCACAAGGGAGAATTAGCACAGTGTGAAACTGAGATCATCGCACAGTCTGAAAGAGACTATAAACCAAGTGTGCGTTAAATTATTAAAAGAAAAAAAGGTACGATAAGCAAATAAAAAGATACCTTAAAAAAGAGGCAGATTTGAAGGAAAACAAAGATCTAAGAATGAAAAGCAGCCACTGAAACTAAAATTTCAATGGGTGTGTTAAATAGCAGATTAGACACAGCTGAACAAATGTTCGTGAACTTAAAGATAGAACTGAGAAAATTACTCAGAATGCAGCCTACAAAGATAAAAAGATAGAAAGACCAAAAATAGAAGCAAACAGGATAGAGTGAGGAGGTCTGACATATGTCTTAGAGGAGACCTAGAAGAAGGGAGATTATGAGGAGAATGGAGGAGAGATCGTATTCAACCTGATAATGTCTGAGAATATTCCAATAGTGATGAAAGACACAACTCCTCAGATTTAAGAGGTGTATTAATTCCAAGAAGGGTAAATAACAGTTAATCTACACCTAGATATAGATACTAAATATGTAATACTAAAGACAAAGAAAATTACTTAAAGCAACCAGAAGGAAAAACTGTGCTCTCAGCACTTTGCACACTAGCTCTTTAAGTCTTCAAAATACCACTCTTAAACCTTTTAAGAATGGAAAATCGAGGCACAGAAAGTTTAGCTAATCTTTATTACTTCATGTTACTTTAGTAATTCTTGTTACAATAATGGCCCCTGAAGAATCACACTTCCCCTTGACAGTACCCTCTTGTGATGTGACTTTGCTGCTCCTGCCTTCAAGAGGACACACTTGTCACAAGGGAGAATCTTAGTCTATTTCCCCACCCTTGAGCCTGGTCTGGCCTTGAGACTTGCTTTGACCGACAGAATGCAGCCAAGATGATGTTGTGTGATTTCCAAAACCAGACCTTAAGGAGCCTTGTAGCTTCTAGTTTTGCTGTCTTAGATCACTCACTTCTGCCCTCTTGTCAAGAAACCCAGTGTAGAATACTGGTGGAAGAGAGTTGAGATGACCTACCTGACAGCCAGCACCAACTGTCAGGCTTTTGAGTGAGGCCATCTGAACGCTTTACCCCATTCAAACCCCAGATGAGAGCAGCCACATGAGTGACTCTAGGGGAGATTAGCAGAAGAACTTCCCAACTGATCCCAGCCCAAATAGCAGAATTGTGAGCGGTAGATACTTGGGCACAAAATTACCCAATTATTAATGGCAGGGCCAGGATGTGGACCTAGGCAGCCAAGAACTCCAGGTCATACGCTTTGACCACAATCCCACACAGCCTGCAAAGAAACAACAAAAAACATCAACAACAATAAAGGCCAAAAGAAAATACAGTAATAATATATCCAAGATGATGAAAGAAAATATTTGTCAACTGAAAATGTCTTTCAGCTAAACTACCTTTAAAGAGTGAAAGCAAAATAAAGACATTTTGGACAAAGACTGAGAAACTTTACCACTCACAGAGCTTTGCTGAAAGAACTAATAAAGGATTATCTAAGGAGGAAGGAGATCAAACCCTGTATCAGGTATGTGATGAGCATTGAGCAAATATATTAAAATGTAGGTAAAATCTAAATAAGAGTTGGCTGTAAAAATTAATAATAATAACAAATGTAGGCTCAAAACAAGATGGAACCAAAATACTAGGAAATCATACATGGTGATTGGAAGCTATAATTGGAGTTACATCACTATAAGACTTTGTACTATCTAGGAGGAGGGTGGAGAATTTTGATTTAGATTATACTAAGTCAATTATGCCTGATAAAATTTAAAGATAACATCTAAAATGCAGAAACGGAATGTATAACTTTTATACTGACAGAGTGAAAAGGGAAGTGAAGAAAATGCAGTCAGTCCAATAGAGAGCAAAAAAGAGGAGGGAGGGAAGAAAGCCACTGATTTTTTGTATGCTTATTTTGTAACTGACTGCTTTCATAGAGCTCTTCTAATATCTAATACTTTTTCACTTGCTTCCTTTGTGCTTTCAAGTAGACAATTATCCACAAATAATCATTTTGTCTTCTTTTTAGTGGTTGTCCTTTTGTATATGTTTCTTGTCTTATTGCATTGTCTAGAACTTTCAGAGCCATGTAAAATTATAGAGGCATTATTAAGCATCCTTGCCTTTATTCTGGACATGGCTCAGAATGCTTCCAGTATTTTACCATTAAATATGACATTGGCTTTTGGCTTGAGATAGATATTCTTGGTCATTGAATTAGTCAGGATAAGTACATTATGCTGCAGTAACAAATAATGTCAAAGTATCATGGCTTGAGAGAAGTTTATTTCTTGTTCATATTAAGTTAGCTGTGGGTTCAGACAGTTCTCTAGGACAGCAGTGACTGGCTCAGCTTTGCGCCTCCACATCACCAAATGCTCCTGTGCTTATTGAAGCAAGGGATGTGGAATAGGAGAGTCTTGTACCAGCAATTAAGTGCTTCTACCCAGAAGTGGCACACAGTAGCTCACATGGCCCTGCTTAACCCCAGTGGAAAGTGCAATCCCAGCCTAGAAGGAGGACTGGAAAGATTGGCAAACATTGCAGATGTCACCAGAACCATGTTAAGGAAGCATCCTTTCGTTGCTAAGTTTAGACTTGGGACCCTGAAAGACCCTAAGAGTCAACTTGAAAAGTCAATTGGCATTGGCTGTCTGATCAGTAGCAGAGGATGCTAGTGTAAAGAAAAAGGTCAAATCATGCATTCATAGGCCCTGATGGCTACTGTCTCCATTGAAGCTCAGCTATACGTGTCTCCCTCTTTAATTCCATGAGGGCTCTGAATCTTTATAAGGAATCTTCCCCTTTTCTGAGCTCATTTGAGCAGATTTCTGTTTCTTCTGCCACAAAGAGTCCCAACCAGGATAATTTGCTGGTGCTTTATTTAGGAGTTTTGTCATATTCTTAAGCAGGACTGGTCTATAGTTTTGTGGTATCTGCCAACTCTTCGTTCTCTCCCGTTGCGGAGCACAGGCTCCGGACGCGCAGGCCCAGTGGCCATGGCTCACGGGCCCAGCCGCTCCGCGGCATGTAGGATCTTCCCGGACTGGAGCACGAACCCGTGTCCCCTGCATAGGCAGGCAGACTCCCAACAACTGCGCCACCAGGGAAGCCCCTATGCTACATTTTTAAGATAGCTGGGGAAGTTCTCTATCTTTCCTGTATCCTGAAACAGAATGTTTGAAATATTTGAATATTTGCCAGTAAAAGTGTCAGCGCCAACACTTCTCTAGGAAGTAGCTCTTTACCTACCTTTTCAATTTACTCTGTAGTAATAGATTTTTTTTTGGTTTTCTTCTACTTGTTGGATTGGTTTTAGTAATATGTATTTTCCTACAAAAATATCTGCTTATTCATATTTGCAAATTTATTATCATAAGGTTTTACATAATATAATTTAATTTAAAAAAATTTGTTCCTATTGTGCATTCATTTCTCTCTGCTTACTATCATTGGATCTGCTAGAAGTTTTCCTAATTTATTAGACTGCCCAGAAAAACAAGTCATCGATTTATCTTTTATTTCTATTTTTCTCTTCTCTAATTTCTTAAATTCTGCTTTTTATCTTTTTTGCCTTCCGCCCTTTCTTATTTAAAAAATTCACATCAGTGAGCTATGAATTTTCCTCCCTGTTACATTTTAACCACCTTCCCATGTGTTCAGATATGTGGTATTTGCAGCATTATTATTTGAAAATAGCTTGTCATGTAGGTTTTATTTAGAGTTATTTACAAAAATGGTTATTAGTTTTCAAAAGGTTGGCTTTTTAATTTAAATTTTTGTTAATAATTCCTAGCTTAATTGCATTGTGGTCAAAGAATGAGGCTTTCGGGGACTTCCCTGGTGGCGCAGTGGTTAAGAATCTGCCTGCCAGTGCAGGGGACACGGGTGGGTTCAAGCCCTGGTCCGGAAAGATCCCACATGCCGTGGAGCAACTAAGTCTATGCGCCACAGCTACTGAGCCTGCGCTCTAGAGCCCGCGAGCCACAACTACTGAGCCCATGTGTCGCAACGGCTGAAGCCCGCGCACCTAGAGCCCGTGCTCCGCAACAAGAGAAACCACCGCAATGAGAAGCCGTGCACCACAACGAAGAGTAGCCCCTGCTCGCCGCAACCAGAGAAAGCCTGCGCACTGCAACGAAGACCCAACGCAGCCAAAAATAAATAAACAAAATAAATTAATTAATTACTTAAAAAAAAAAGAATGGGGCTTTCACTATATGTGCTTTGGGGATTATATTGAATTTTTCTTTATGGCCTAATATATGATCAATTTTCATAAATGTTTGACGGGTTCTGGCAAAGAAATGAGTATCTTTTATTTGTCGGGTACAAAGTTTAACTATTAAATCAACCTTAATAATTATATTTTTCCAGTCCTATACAAACATGGGAGGGGGAGAACATTATGTAAATATGTCAAAGACAGAAGTATGGTAAGTCTCCTCCTGTGTTTTTTTTTTTGTTGTTACCTTCCTATGTATCTAAGTTATCACTTCCTCTGGTCAGGTCTAATGCAATGTAGGACATAAAAGATTGTGACAATCAGATCTTTATTGTGACTTGTACTCTTTATCAATTCAGAGGACCTCTGTCCTATCTCATGCTTTTTGCCTGTGATTCTTGGTCTGATATGAATATTACTCCCTTTGCTTTCCTTTGACTTGAACTTGTCTCATGTACCTTTGCTCAATATTTTATTTTTAACTGTTTCATGTCCTTTGGTTTTAAGTGTATTTCTTACAGGCACCGTATAGTTAGATTTCCGTCTTAGTTTTTGTTTTATCCAATCTGAGAGCCTTTGGTATTTTACTAGGAAAACATCATGCATTTACATTCATTGTTAACATTGACCCTGCGCATCTCACTTCTATGGAAAAGCTGGTCTCTGCCTTTTTCTCTTTATCCTCTCAGCTGCTTCCTTTTGTTTTATGGACTTTGACTTTTTGCTTTAGTCTTTTGCAGACTTTGGTTAGTAGCTCTTTCATTTCTAATTGTACTCGAAGTTATCTTACACTGATAAAAGTCTTTCGTTTGTAGCTGCGATCATTCAAGGAGAAATCCCTCTTGTTTAAGAGGTCTCTCAGGTCCCTTTTGATCCACACTGATGTGACTTAAAGCTCTAGATTCAGATGGTCAGATGATTATTTTTCCATTCTATGATTTGTCATTTAAGAACAATTTTTGACACTTGTCTTTAGTCTGGAAGTGATACTGACAATAAATCTTTAGACTTGCTGCTTTTTAGCTGGTTTCAGACTTCTTAAGACACAGGGGTTATCATTCTTAAGACTCCCAGCTGATGGGAGCATATCTTTCAGTAACAAGTGCTCAGTATTTCCCCCAAACCTCATAAACATGGCTCCCTCATCACTTAGCATGTCACAATCTAAACCAGCCTGGGTTTGTTCTTTTATAAGTAACTCACTTTCCTTCCTGGAGGCATATACAAGTTGTCATTATTTTTATAAATCACATTGCTTTCCAGAATGTCTCAGTAGAGGCCTCCATTTATTTCCCCCAGAATGCAGTGAACCTTTGCAATCTGCATATTCAGATCTTTTTGTTTGGTTTTAAGGCACAGGTGAATTTTCCTCATTATATTCTAAGTTATCTCTTATTCTAGCCTTTTTTTCAAGAATCCCAGTTATGCGTTTGCTGTCTGCTAATCCTCACGACTTTCTCATGCTTTGTTTTCATCTCTCGATTTCTGCCACATGTTTTAGAAAATGTCTCAAGGTTGGCCTCTCTTCATCACTGATTGCATTTTCTGTATTTCAATTTCCGCTTTTCACTGTCTCTAGTATGGACTTGAACTCTGCTACTATGTTTTTTCTTTCCTTGCGGTCTTTCCTAACCCCATCTATCTTAGTTTCCTAGGGCAGCTATATGAAATGACTGCAACTGGGTGGCTTAACACAACAGAAGTGTGTTCTTTCACAGTTCTGGAGGCCAGAAGTCTGAAATCCAGGTGTTGGCAGGGTTGGTTCCTTCTGGAGGCTCTGAGGGTGAGTCTGTTCCATGCCCCTCTCCTGGCTTATGGCATTTCTTGGCTTGTAGCTGTATCACTCCAATCTCTGCTGCTACCTTCACACGTCCTCCTCCTGTTTCTCTCCTGTCTGTGTTTCTCTTCTAACATGGACACTTATCATTGGATTTAGGGCCCACCCAGTTCATCCAGGATGATCTCATCTTGAGATTCTTAATTATATCTGCAAAGACCCTTTTCCCAAGTAAGGTTACATTCGCAATTACCAAGGGGTAGGACTTGGACAGGTCTTTTTGGAGACCACAGTTCAAGGCGCTACACAATCCACGTCCACGTCCCTTTTTTTATATCCTCATGCTGCCTTTTCCCATGTGCCGGGGCTGCCCTGTGCTTTCCCGCTCCTGTTTTGCAGAGCACGTCTTTCTGTTAAGGTCGCCACACCGTTTCCTGACGTCTTCTGGTTCCTTTAGGAACCTGCTGTCAGCCGCCTGCTCTCGAGTGTTGCAGAATGCCGGTTCCCTTTCCATGTTCAGCAGTGTTCTTTCACAGTCCTTTGTGGTTGATGCTTTTGCCTCCGTATTGTCCCTCAGACACAGAAACATGAACCCACACTCCAGGATTTTAAGTAGACAGGATGTGTAGATTGCCTCTGGTCCTGTCCTCTTATTACTTGTTTGGTGGCTCCATCCCATTCTCAGGGTCTGTTCTGGGCAACAGGATCAAGTAGGCTTTGCTCGATCCATGTCCCAGTTTCCAGCAGGTTCTGCCAACTGCAGCCCTGCTGAACGAAGGTGGCATCCGCTCTGGTCCAGCTAAATGGTTCTTGGATTTTCTGAACAGATAAAATAAGCAAAAGTCCCAGCATGCACTGCTACTGGGGAGTTTCCTAGTGTTCTCCCCCTGCACTCCCCCTACAATGATCACCTTTGCTTCCCAGAATCCCATGCACCATGAAAGCCCCCTGCTTGCCCACTTTCTCTGAATGACTAGGGGACATTACTCCAATAGCATCTATGGGAGAGGGACAGCTATCCAGTTTTCAGATTGGCACAGATTCCGGGTCTCTGACTGGGGGCAAATGATGGAGGAGGTTCTGAGCCCCTTCCTACCTTTGTCCCCGGTCTCTCTCCAACACCGGCCCCCCACCCCCACTATTATCGTCAGCATGGGCTCCTCCCAGATTCTGGCATGGGGTTGGCAGCTGTTTCCCACAATGAATAAGCTTTCATATTTCTCACTACGTTCATGGGTATTTCGTGGAAAACTAAGAATGGCTCTATCAGGGTTTCTAGTTACATGTCATCTTATATAGAAGTCCACAGGTTTTTAGTGCTTTTTTTTTTTAAAGCTCAGACTCACTCATTCATGCACATTTATTTATTCAAAAAAAGTAGTGTGTTCACGGCTTGGCTTCCTAGTGGATGTCAGGATAAATCAGCTAATAATACAGGAGAGTTCTGCAAAGATGGAGGAATAGGGAAAAGACCCAGGCCCCCGCCTCTTCCTTCCTCCGCTCTGCAAACCTGACTTCTCCAGAGAGCTCTCCATCTTGAAGACCTTGTTCTTGTGCTCCCAAATTAGCAGTCTGTGAAATCAGACACATTTATTGAGAACTTTCTTTTGCTCCAGGCAAAAGTAAGGGGAAAGGAAGTAGTCTAGGGGAGAGGAGGATAAAATCGTTAGGATTCCTGCCCTCATGGTACACAGCTTCCACTTCCCTGCTGTAGAGCACGGTGCCTGTTTTCATCATGGTTTGTGATGATTATTTGAATAATCACCTCACTAGACTCCTGTCAGATTGGCAGCCCCGTGAGTGCAGGAACAGTGTCTGTATCCTTGTTTATTAGCACAGCTGGGACTGGGTAGGGCCGCCTGAAGGACAGGCCATCTGAGCTGGGCTCTGAAGGGTGGATAGGAGTTCTGTGTAGATAAGGAGGGTGGGAGCAAGAGAGAGGGGTGAAGTCTCTCTCTCTGGGGTCTCCTCAGCCCAAACTTGACCCTCCCTCTTGGCCTAGTTCTCACTGTGGTTTCTGCTGCGACATGGAGAAAGTTCCTCTCTGGATCTCTTTAGAGGCTGAACAGCCCCGTGTCTGGGCAGTGCTCAGAGAAGGATGAGGTCTGCAGGAATTGATGGCCAGGTTGCCTAGGCCTAAGAGCTCAGCTGGGGAGAATGGACAGAGGCCCATGTTTGCCTCCTCTGGGCTCCCTTTCTCTATCTTTTCAAAGCAGATATAAGTGGTGCCCGTCCCACCGTGGCAGCCACGGGTTGTCATTACTTTCCAACAGGCACGTTCATGGCTGGGTCTCCTGGATGGGACCCAAAAGCCATTTGCCCGGGAGGCAGAATTTGAGTCAGGTCCAGCTGGGTCTTCCCATCCTTTATTTGCGCAATCCTATTAATAATTAACGATACAGTAATGAGAATTGCTTTTAATAGAATCTGTTGCCATCACGGCATTCTGTTCCCCGCCAAGGGTTTCCCCCAAAAGGATTCACGGTCACATGGCTGTGCCTCCTGCCACCTCACTGGAAGGTCCCCTGCCGTTGTCCTTCCCTCCTCTCTTCTGGGCCTGAGCCCCCTCTCTGCTGACCTGGAAGCCCCACTTTCTCCTCTACCATTTCCTGTCCCCTCTCTGAAGCCCCGCCCACCAGCCCCTCCAGGTTCCCGCTGTGGCGTGAGGCCGCCCCATCCCTCAGCCAAGCCTCGTCTGTCACCAGGGCAAACTGGTCCCACTGGGCAGGGGCACGGACGCCCCCGGAAGCAGCTGTGTGCCCAGCCTGGGGCGGGCGTGAGACCCACACTGTGTATACAGAGGCTGACACTGGACCCAAAACTCACTTCCAGCAAAGGTCCGTAGGATGGGTGTGGAGGAAAGGAAACCTGGCCAGGACGGCTTAAGTCCTGGCTGGGCCACTGTTTATGGGACCGTGGCGAGTGTTGTCACCCCTGCCTCCAGCCTCAGTTTATTCACCTGCAGAATGGGGATGAAGATGGTCCCCACCCCACCAGAATGTTCTGGGGAGAAGGGGAACGAAGCAGATTTCAGGGGAAGCTCCTTAATACTCACTCCCAGAAAATACCCATGGCGTGCCCAGGGTTTAGCTATCGTTATGCTATTCTCTGTGGCCTTGTTTATGATATCACAACTTGGAAACCACCTCCGTGTTCAATAATAGGGGATTGGCTCAAGTAAGTGTGAGCGTACCAACACTGTGGGCACTCAGCTGCTGTTGGAAAGGGGGCTTTGGGCCTGCTTCTGTGCCTAAGAGTCTCCTGGGACTCCTGGCGCAATGCAGTTCTGGGGGCCCGGGGCTGAGACCCTGCACTTCTTTTTCGTTTGTTTGTTTGCCCTGCAGTGCAGCTTGCAGGATCTGTTACCTGACCAGGGATTGGACCTGGGCAGTGAAAGCCCGGAATCCTGACCACGAGGCCACCAAGGAACTACCCCCACCCCTGCCCCCAAGATCCTGCACTTCTAACAGCTGCTGCTTGGGGAGCACTCTCTGGGTACCAGCGGGTAGAGGCCTTGGGTGGCGGAGAAGTTTGAGTTCTGCTGGTGAAAGGAAGAACCCGGCTGCTAACCAGAATGTTCTGTGACCCCCTTACTGGGCTCAAGGCAGAGCTCATGCTGCATACCCAGTACGAAGTCTGGAGGCTAGAGGCTCAGGCACTCAGAGTGCTATGGATGGGTGATGAATTATAGATCATTTAAATTTTTCTCTTTGGTTTATCTTAATTTCAAAATTATCCACAGTTAACGTGTATTACTTTCGTAAATGGAGAAAAACGTAATTTTCTTTAAAAAAAGAACAAATGTTCTCTGCCTTTCCCTACAACACAAGTCAGGGTGATATTCAGCGTGGAAAGATGGGAACGCTGCGGAGACGAGGATCAGTGTGGATTCCGGCCTCGCTCCAGAGCCTGTGTGCCGGGCTGTGGGCTGGCCTGAGCCAGCCACGAGGCTCTGGTGCTCAGCACGTCCCTATGCCAAGCTAAGCCCTCTGCACCCAGCGTCCCCGTCCCCCATACCCCCGGGAGGGGACCAGCGCAAGGCACTGGTACCAGCTCCACTTCGCAGCTGAGGGAGCCAGCTGGGAAGTGAAGGACCCAGCCAGGGTCCCCCAGCTCCCTGGGGGGTGGGGGGTGGGGAGGGGCCTGCCAGGAGGAAGCCCCTTCCTCCTTGAAGGTCTTCTTTTGGCCACTAGTCAGGGCAGCCTCACCGGAAAAACAGGTGATGAAGAGCTTTTAAAATTAGCTGGAGTTTTTCTATCCTGGCGGAGGCAATGGGGAGCCATTGAGTGTTCTAAGTGAAGACGAAATGATTCAAGTTGTGAGCAGCTTGGAGCAGAGAGCTGTGGCGACAGGAGACCCCGACCCAGGCCAGGAGGTGATTACAATAGGCTGGGCTGGATAATACAGAACAAGGACAATATTAGTTAACATTTACTCAACTCCTATCATGTCCAAGGACATGATAAACACTCTTCACTTAATCTTTCCAACAGCCTTAGGACGGTGCTGTGGTTCTCCCCATTCTGCAGATGAAGAACTGAGGCTCAGTGCCTCGAGGAGGTGCAGGTGGGATGAGGACCCAGGTCGTGTGACTTCAAAGTAGGTACCCTTAGCACAATGCTACCCCACAGAGAGAACAGAGAGAAAGGAAGATGGGTCCCAGGGAAGGAGTGGGGTGTGAGGACGGAGCTGGAGTGGGATGGGGTGGGATGGAGCCATCCTTTGACCATCACTAGTGACCCCATCTCCCAGGCAGGCCTTGAGCCAAGCTAGAGGATTGGAGATAGACAAGACGCAGCCCCTCCTGGACAGTCTAGTGGAGGCGAGAGACGAGTAGGCAGACCGTGGCACAGGAGGGAGAGAAAGCCCTGGCTGAGTCCTAAAGAATGAACAGCTGATCCGATGACACAAGAGAGAATTCCGGTCGTCCGAACAGCACGTGCAAGGGCACAGAGGCCAGAAGGTAGCTGGCCTGTCTGGAGCAGAGGTGGGGGGCGGGGAGGCTGCAGGGGTGGGCAGGAACCAGAGCCTTCAAAGCCAAGGGAAGGAGCCGATTTCGGGCATTTGCGTTACTGGGTCATCGTGGGCTGGGGTGACACTTCACCAGAACTGCAGGGCCCTTTGTGGAGTGTGGATCATTGGGGGCCGTCCTGGAGAGGGTCCTGGAAGAGGCTGGTGTGGCGTTCCAGGTGGGAGACGGAGGAGCAGTAGAGGGAGGCACGGTGGCTGGGAGGGGGCGCAGATGTGCAATCCCCTAGGGAGGCAGAGTGGCTGCACACTGCGGGAGGCGTGAGGAGGAGAGGAAGCAGGATGGCTGGGTGCCACCCATGGGCGGTGGTTCCCAGAGAGGGGGCGATGAAGTCTGGGGGACTCACTCGCCCTGTGGGCAGCAGAGAGGGGCAGGTGTAGAGGACTGCTCTCCAGGGTGCCCTGGATGTCCCACACCCTAGCGGTGGTCCTCCCATGGGGCTGCTGGGAAATGCTGGCCCCTGTTGCTGTGGCTGCGGGCCTCAGGCTGGAATCTCTGATGGGGTAGAAGGCGCCAGCCCAAATGATGCTGGAGCTGCCTTGAGCTGAGGTAGGGGGGGCATCTCATCAAATCCTCCCTCCAGCCTCTCTCAGCAGGAACATACTTGGGGTAATTTGCAGAGGGGGGAAACTTGAGGGCTGGTGTCCTGTGCCCAAGGACACACATCTGGAGGGTGATGGGATCCATCGGAGAGGCTCTGAGACTGTCCCTGGGCACTTTGCTTGTCCAGGCCAGAGGAGGTGGGGGAGAGTGCATTGTGACCCCTGCTCTCTGGGAGCTAGCGCCCCCCTGCCAGCCTCTGCCCAAGGACATCAAGTAGTGGGGCGTGGTGTCCTGGAGCCTTGGCGGGAGCTGGCCCTGGATCAGGAATGGGAGAGTGAGGGGGAAGCAGCCTGCAGAGGGGACAGGGGAGACAACCTGAGCTGCAGCCTTCCTTAACAGCGCCCCCCTGCTTCCTGGGAAGCAGACAGCCCACTCTGCACAGGTCACACAGGCACTGCACCCAGCAGATACAGCCGGAAACTGGCACTGCCCACTGGCCCGGCTCAGCCAGCAGCCAGGACCACAGAGGGTGAGACCTTTGGGCTGGGAGCGCTTGAGTCTCCATCTCTTAATTCCATGGCTGTTACTCAGTTAATTCTCACTGAACCTTACGGGGTGGGTACTATTACCATCCCCATTTTACAGACGACGACACTGAGGCCCAGAGAGAATGACATGAGCTGGAGCCTGAAACTTGCAAGGTGCAGGGCCTGCCTTCCCAGTAGACACCAGTGAAGTCCAGCTCCTTGAGTGGTGTCCTCACGCACAGCTGGTGAGGGGGCCTTCATCACCCCACGTGAGTAGCTGGAAACTGAGGCTCAGCCTGGGTGGAGACTGGGGCAAGGTCACACAGTCAGGCTGCAAGGCACCTTCCCCTGCCCCATGCCACCCATCGGCCTCCCTGCCGACCCCCACAGAGGGGAGTGCCAGGAGGTCCACGGGAGGAAGTCCCTTTCTCAGGGCCAGAAGGGAAGAAGAGACAGGGGCGGGTGATCCAAGGTTCTGATCACCTGAGCTGCTGAGACCTGGCTCAGCTTGCCCAGGGAGGTGGCCCTGGCCAGCAGACCCGGGCAGCTCGCCACACACCCAGATGCCCCAGGATGCCCCAGGAGCGTAGGAGTAGTCAGAGACAGAGCCAGCTTCATCTCATCACATCCATGCATGGTACTGTGGAAGCCAGACCTGGAGGTTCTAGAGCAATGTTCTGGGAGCTCAAAGGAGCCTCAGTCCCCCAGCCTCCCAGGCCAGGTACCCCCGCCCCAAGATGGGATCCCCCTGGCAGGCAAACCAAAATCATTTGGGAAATTCTACAAGCTCTGTCCCTGTGTTGGAAACAAAGCATCCACGTCAGCACATGAAGGCACTGAGAAGTCCCGCAAGAAAGAACCCTGCTCAGTTTTGCTTAATCCAGCCTTGCCCACAATTTAGTGAACCATGAACTCCACTTTTTCCATGAAATATGTATTAGCATCTGTGGCACATTAAACATGGCCACAGATTCTTTGGCACTCCCATCATCGAGAGGCGGGGTCTATTCCCCCTTCCCTTCAGCCTGGGTGGGCCACGCGACCGCTTTGACCAGTGAGGACGGCAGAAGCGACGCTGGAACAGTTCCAGAACTGGCCTGGCAGCTTCACCTCTTGCCTCTTGGAGCCTTGAGTCTTGACACAAGAAATCCAGTCTAGGTTGCTGGAAAGGGTATAGGATACAGCAGCAAGATGAGGCCTTCCTGGGCACCCAGCCCAGCGGAGCCTTCAGATGACCCCGGCCTCAGCTGCTGTCTGCCTACAACTGCATGAGAGACTCCAAGCAAGAACCTGCCCAGCTAAGCCCCATCAACTCCAGCATCACCAGGAAGACTAATAAACTAATGCTTGAAAGCACTGCACTGGGGGTGGTTTATCACACAGCAGCGGATAACTGGAACAGCGCCCTACAGACCCCCTCAGGTGATGACAGGCCTCCACCCCATCCTCCTTGTCCATCACACCATGCCAGACCCCTCAGTCCTTGCACCATGCCTTTGTTCAGGGCACGCCCTCTGCCTCCTTTTCTATTTGGGAAGATCTTTCTAGACGGAGCTCTTAGGAAGCCTCCACTTTGAAGACGTTTCTAACAACCATCAAGGCAGCTGCAGCAACCCAAGGCTGGGATCTGCCTGGGCTCGCACTTGCCAGCTGTATGAACTGGGACACGTTTGGGCCTCAGTTTCTTCAACTGTAAAATGGGGATAATAATGGTAATTACTGCATGAGGCTGTTGTGTAGATTTAACAAGGCAGCAGGGGTAAAGCCTATGGTAGGTGCTGTATAAATGTGGCCATTACTAGCTGCTCAGTTCCTCCGTTGGCATATGGCCTAACACTGGGAGAGGGGCATTTGCACTCTGGCTCCCCGGGACCAGGCATTCACTCTCCGCAGGGTAGGTCTCCTGTAGCTCACCCAAGCACGGCCTCGTGAAGCTGCTGGGGCTCAAGGGAGGTTTGGTGGAGGATGAAAGGCTCAGAGACTCCTCGACCTGTCCTCCTGGGAGGATCCTTGGAGATTAGGGAGCACAGCTCCCTTATTTTTACTGAGGCCCAGAGAGATAGTGGGCCTGACCCAAGGTCACACAGCTGGTTCTGGAACTGGACCCCAGGCCTCAGCATGCCATCCCGTGCCTTGTCTGACACGGGGGTCCCCAAGTCTCAGGGACTGGCCTCTTTGACTCCCCTAGTCCCTCTTGTGTCCTCCCTGCCCCTGGAGCCTCCTGAGGTGCAAGTTACCCCACAGCCTGATCGCTGGCTCCATGGTGAGACCCACTGGCTGCGGAGGGCACAGCCTGAGACCGAGGGTCCTCCTCACTCTCCCTTTTCTCTGTTCTCTCCATAGATGCGATCAGCCAGGGAATGTGAACTGGGCAACCATAACGTGCCAGGCGGAGATGCAAGCTGTCCTGCCAACCACAGACGGCCGTGGGGAAACCCCAAACCTGCATTAGCGGAAAGACGTGGGGATGCTATCAACTACCCCGGCCTGCAAGTGAAGCAGTGTGTGAGAGCCTGACACGTGGCCCAAATCCCAGCCGCTGCTCTCACTAGCTGGGGGATCTTGGGTGTGTTACTGCTCTGAGCCTCACCTTCCCCATCTGTAAACTGGGCGAATAAGAACCCTTCCACCAGGGATGAGCTCCATTTTGGAGAGCCAGGGGCCATGTTGGGCATCTAGACCAACGCCCCTCCTTCAAGATCTGACAGCCCCTCCCACCGCCTCTCTGCCCTTTCTTCCTGTCAGTTCCTAGGTGGGTTCCAGTTCTAAACCCACTTGGGGTGTCCTGGGGCTCAAGGAGGATAGCGTCTAGAACCTTTGGGGAGGATCATAGGGTCCTAGAGAAATCCTTCCTGCAGAGGAAAGGTGGCTGGCATGGGCAGGGCAGGCCTCGGGCTAGGGTCCCACAGGCCTCAGACACCAATGACAGTCCGTGTGGGAGCCATGGGATTCTCTCTCCCAGGGTTTGTGGGGATGAGTTTGTGTGTTTGTTTCACAGAGAGGGGTGTGTGTGTGTGTGTGTGTGTGTGCGCACATGTGTGTGGTGTTTGCTCGGTGCGGGGAGCTGGGGACAGGGAGGGGGTGGTCCTGCAGCTGCCTTCAGTCCCAGGAGAGCTCCACAAGCCAGGCCTGTCC
This sequence comes from Neophocaena asiaeorientalis asiaeorientalis, assembly GCF_003031525.2. Taxonomy (NCBI): domain Eukaryota; kingdom Metazoa; phylum Chordata; class Mammalia; order Artiodactyla; family Phocoenidae; genus Neophocaena; species Neophocaena asiaeorientalis. Next base: position 13,775,814 of record NW_020175018.1, on the reverse strand, counting down.
CTGCCTCTGGGGCAACCCCAGGACCCTGATTTGAGAGCATTGCTACTGCCCATTGCTGCTGCCGGATTAGAGCTGAGAGCTTCAAACAGAGCCCTCCTGACAACAGGCCTGGAGGCCGGGCTTAAAGGGGCCGCTGAAATTATAAATAGCCACCTTCCCAGTGACTCCCCAGTCCTTGGTGGGGGGGGGGAATGTTCCACCAACCCCTTCACCATCTTCCAGTCCAGCCAACAGCCAGCTTCAGGGAGGGCGGGTGGGGCAAGGAGGAGCTGGCGCCTGTCAGAAGGGTTGTGCTCAAAAAAAAAACAAACAAGAGTTCCTATAGTAAAGGACACACTGGTTTGAAGTTGCAGGGAGCAGGGAGCGTCTGCCAAGAGACCCAGCTGGTGACCCTGAGGATGCTGCCTGAGGATTCCTCCATTATTAAGGAATATGCTCCCTCTCCCCAGCTCTCTTGCGCTTCTGTGTCAGGCTCAGAAATGGCTTAAGGGGAGGGGCTGGCATTCAACTCCGGGGTCTAGGCAACCATGCCATCCATCTGGCCTCGCTGGAATTCAGTTTCCCCACTCCTGGAGGAGAAGAGACAGGCAGGGAGGAGAGACAGAGGGAGCAGGCAGTGCAAACCGAGGACCCGTTCTGGGTCAGGCACCGAGGCAAGTGCTGTGAAGGGTCGGATCATCTCTGAGCCTAGGTCCCAGCTCACAAAAAGCGAGTCCGCAGAAGTCAATTTTGTTGAGCTAGTTAAATGGCTGGTAACCCCGCCCCCAGGTCCCTTCCATGCCCACCAGGCACTTCACCTCTCAGGGCCTCCCTTTTCCATCTGTGAATTAAAGGATAGACAAGGGCAACGATGACCGGCATTGGAGCGTCTGCCCTGCTGGCAGGGGCTGCTGTGGCCCCGTTGCACAGGTGGGAGACCGAGGCCGGCCAGGTGTGCAGGGACTTACAGCCCTCGGGACCACACTGCCAGGACAAAGCCCAGGAGGGATTAGAACTCAACTCCGTCTCATTCCACACCCGAGCTCTTTAAACTCTCCCTTTGTGCGTGCCTGTAACTGATTGCCCCACCAACTGATTAACTGATTGACTGATTACCTGCCACGGCCCCTCCTCCTGACGGGCCTTCCAGGGAGCCCCCTCCGACCCCCACGGCCCAGCTCACGTTCCTCCGACCACGCACCCCAGGTGCGCCCCCAACAAGCAGTGCGGGAGGGGGCGGGGCCTGGGCGGGGCTCCCGCGGCCTCCCGCCCCCGCCCGCCAGCAGCCGGCTTCTTAATCTGCAGCCCTTGTGGCTCTGCCTGTCGCCCGCCGGTTGTCAGGGAAACGACCTCTCCCCTCTGAACCTTCAAAGGGCTCCTCCCACTCCTGCGGGCGGGAGCTGGGGTCCTTGGATGAGAGACTGGGGAGACAGAGACGGGGGAGGGACACCCAGAGATGGAGAGACAGCGCAGCGAGAGGGAGAGACAGGGAGACAGAGACAGAGACGCACCCTGGCAGGGAGAGACACAGGCCGCAGAGAGAATGGAGGTGGAGAAAAAAGAGACAGTGACAAGAAAACGCACCCCCGCCCCTGCCACAGCAACAGAGGCAGAGAGATGGAGAGAGACAGTCACAGCCGTGTACAGAGACAGGGAGAGAGATCTTGGGAGAGGCAGGGTCAGCATAGAGATGGGGGGTGGGGGGCGGTGGACGGGGCCCCCCAAAGAGAAAAGACTAGGGCCAGCCAGGGGTAGAGAGTCGGGAGGGGGCGAACTTGTGAAAATAAATATTTATAAAATGAGATTTTCTAAATTCTTTTTGCATTTCCGTAGTAAATTATTCATCTGTGTATCTCCCTCTCTCCTAACTGCTTAGGGAGCTGTTTAA
>NW_020175018.1:13761134-13773910 GCF_003031525.2 Neophocaena asiaeorientalis asiaeorientalis | reverse complement strand
CCTCCCTCTTCTCCCCACTCCGTTTCCTATCCCCTCTAACCCCTCTCCCGTCTCCCGCCTCCCCTCCTCCCCACTCCCCTCCTCCCGCTTCCCGTCTCCCCCTCCCCTTCCTGCTCCGGTTGGAGCTGAGCACCGGAGGCTGGCGGGGAGGGGTCGCCGCCCGGAGGTGACCGGCTGCCACGCTCTCGCGTTTCCTCCCCGCCTTAAATAAGAATAATCGTCTAAGTCAGCGGGGCTGGGATTAAAAAAACACTCGTCGCTGGCAGTCTGGCACCCCCAACCGGGACCACGGAAATCTTCCTCCAGAGGACTGGGGACGCTGGAGTTGGGGGGAAGGTGGAAGCTGGGCCAGGAGGGGGCTGCCGTCCCAGGAGGGCCCCGGCTGGAGCCAGAGGCCACACTGCTTCCAGGGGACCTTGCTGAGCCTCAGTTTTCTGCTCTGTGGGATGGGGCCAAAGACTAACTTCCTGTTCTCTAGGGCCACACCAGCTCTCAAATCTGTGAGTCTAGAAGTTTTCAAGGCCCATCCCCACAGCTGATCAGGCAAAAAGGAGGAACAGGGGAATGAGTCTTCAAGGTATGATGTGAGTTCCTAAAGTCAGGCAAGGAGTGGGGAAAAGCCCGCCCAGCCCCCAGTCACAGTGGGCCACACCACTCTCAGTCTGTGGCCTTGAGCACAGCCTCCGTTTCCTCGCCTGCAAACTGAGCCGTGATGCTTCCCTCCCCTTGACAGAGGCCAAGGGCCCTCCCCCTGCGAACTGCTGCACACTGCACACGTCAGCGGCTAAGTGGCAGTTCCCTGCTCCATGTCACCTGTGCCCAGCCATCCCCCTCCTCGCCCAGCCTCCAGGTCCCCTGCACTAAACAGCAACAGGAAAGAGGGCTGGAACCTCTTCTCTCCCAGCAAGGAGCAGTCAGCACCAGAGAAACCAAGGTAGGTGGCAGATCAGAGCCTTCCCTGCTACCGACACCAGGCTAGAAGTCAGGAGCAAACCTTTGGGGATTCTTCAGAGTTCTGCATCCTTTTCCTCCATGTGATGCCGCAGGTGGAAGGCGGCCTTCCCTTTCTGGGCCAGGAGGCCCGGGTGTCAGGTCCTGAGTTTGATTCGTGACCCTGCTGTTTGACCTTAGCCTTTGACCTTTCCCTCTGGGGCAAAGAGTTCCAAGGTTCCTTCCAGCCCCTTTCTGTTTAGGATTCTGTTTTCTTTTCTTTGCTGTACGCGGGCCTCTCACTGTTGTGGCCTCTCCCATTGCGGAGCACACGCTCCGGACGCGCAGGCTCAGCGGCCATGGCTCACGGGCCCAGCCGCTCCGCGGCATGTGGGATCCTCCCGGACCGGGGCACGAACCCGTGTCCCCTGCATCGGCAGGCGGACTCTCAACCTCTGCGCCACCAGGGAAGCCCCTGTTTAGGATTCTTATTACTGCTGTAAACAGTGATGAGCGCCACTGGTCCATGACTCACTAGGTGCCAGGAGCAGTGCTCGGAGCCTCACAGCTCCTTTCAGCCTCCCCCCACCCTTCTCGTCTAGGGCCCAGTGACTGCTGCCCCATTTTACAGATGAGGACGCTGAAGCTCAGAGCGGGGACTTGCCTCAGATCAAGAGGCTGGACAGCGGCTGACGGGTGCTCTCGCTTTGGCGACACAGAAGGGTGTCCTCACCCAGCTCCCTGTGCTGCCCACAGGGACATCTTAGGTCAGTGCTGCCCGGAGGGAAGGTGGCCCTTGGGATCAGAGTTGTCCAGCCTGCCCCAGCCTAGTGACCTCAGGCCCGACAGGTCCCTCAGAAACACCGGTCTCTGATCTGAAGACTTCTCTTCGTCTTTTCCATAAGCACAGTGAGAGATGCATTGGGAAAATGACCCCCCTCTGGATAATTATCCCACATCCTGTGACCGGTGACACATTTGCTGGCCTAAAACAGTGGCTTTCAAGCCTCTGATAGACCCTAAGGGGCATTGGGAAAAGGGGGCAGGTGGGCTCCTGCTTCGTTCAGTATGGATCACTTGGGCAGGATCTGTCTTGAGAAGGAATAAGGCCCAAGGTTGAGGTGGGGAGGTGCATGTGAAGAACCAGTTTGAAACCCACTGTTGTAAATAATGAGGAGCCGTTTGGGATGGAGAATTGCGGCTTCCTGAAGTCCCCACTTACGTAACTTGGCTCTCCCCCGGCTGCCACCCCAAGGGTGAGCAGACAAACAAAACTGCAACTAAAGAGGCTTCTCCCAGGACTCTCTGGCCCAGAATCCTTTACGAGGTCATTGCATTCAGTCACTCAGACAGGGCCACCCAGTGGGTGCCGTCATACCCACAGTGTAAACGCGCAAACTGGGGCTCAGAGACCTTCAGTAATTTGCCCAAGGTCACACAGCCAGCATGAGGCTCAACTAGGACACTCGGGCTTCTGACACTGACTGCCCTGCCCTGAAGAAGCAGCACGGTCACCCAGCGTGTGTCATTGGCTCCTGCCCCCGTCCTGCTCCAGTCAGTGTCAAGCCATCCCCAGGGGTTTCTTTGGGCACCGGGAGGAATCACAGATGCTCAGGAACAGATCTGAGGAGCTGTTCAAATATATTCAGGAAAGAAAACAGCCACGGCCCCGGACAGAGCTGGTCCTGCTGTGGGCACTGCCATGCCCTCCACGTACCCACCCCTCAGCCAGGGCTCCTCTATCCCCGCTGCAGGTGACAGCCATGTTTGCCACTCCCCGATGGAGTTGTCCCTAAAGTTCCAGAGCCCTTGTGCCTCCCAGAGGCCCCAAAGCAGGGCTGCGAGTCTTCCAGGAGCCTGTTTTCCATACATCCCTCACATCTGTATTGGACCAGGTTCTGGGGCTGCCACCACGCTGCCTCCAATCAGGCCAGGCCCTGGTTAGTCCTGAGCGGCATTCCCTTCTTCCCTAGAGATGGAGGTCCCCTCGGGAGGGAGGTGAGACAGAAACAGCCTGGGGTTGGCCTACATTCCACCTTGCCAGAGAGACCCCGACAGGTAGAACCCCCCGGGCCTAAGGTGGGGCCTGCTCTGAGCTTAGGAAGAGTCAGTGTTGCCGATGGTGGGTGGGGGATGGGAGACAACAACAGAGCAGAGGGTCAAACTCACTTTTCCACCAGCTGAAGGCACAACTGGGCAAATTGGGGCGGGTCTCAGCCTCTGGGTGTCTGGGAAGCGAAGGAATGAAATCCCGGCTCCCGTGTGTGGAGTGAATGGAACTCTTTTTGCAGGTGGGGAAGTCGTCAGCCCCTGCCCAGCAGAACCCTGTGGGATCTGCTCCCTGGAGCTGGACCGGCCACTTCCAAACTGGAAGCAGAGGGGGGAGGGGAGGCCCAGGCATGGCCGTGGATGAAGGATGGGGGAACTGGGAGGGGAGGGGAAACTAATACCGACTTTCAGTCCCACTCCAGTGACTCATACACCCCACCTTTAGCGAGAAAGTTAGAGATTTTCATCATCATTATCCTTAAAGGGGGTGGTTAGAAACGCTTAGAACCTATGAAAGAGGGAGCTCGTTCGTGCACACGCGTTAACCATAGTTAGTCATCTCTGGACCTCTGAGTGAGGAGTATTGAGGACTTTCCCTTCTTGCTTGTCGCTTTCGGTGTTGCTTGAATTTATTTATTTATTTTACAAGAAGGGTGTTTTGTTTTTTTCCAGAAACAACAGTGATGTTACCCCAAAAGAGAAAAAAAAAATTTTAAGTCAACAAGACTAAACTCTGTAAATACCAAGACACTCTTCCAAAAAGATGCAGCAGATATGAAAACAACGAAGGGAAAACGTCAGAGGCTCATTGTTCCGCAACCCAAGGAACCAAAGAACCAGACCCCGTGAGTCCCGAAGAAGAGAGAAGATGAGTTTCAGAAACTCTTGGCAAGAAAGCTCTTGGGGGAACACGAGTGCCTTTGAGAGGAGCCAGTAAGGAGCGGATCCATGAGGTCTCCAGCAAAGAGCTGGAACCCAAGAGGACTCGGCTCAGGCTGGGACTGTGACTCAGAGGCCGCTCTCTGGGCACCACGGGCAGTGTTTGCTCTCTGTAAGATGGGCATGGCAAGAGCGCCAGTATTAGGACTGGCATCGCAGAGCCGAGATGGGAAGGGCATCCCCTCTTCCTGCCTCCCTCCCCATCCCCCACCCACCATCGGCAACACTGACTCTTCCTAAGCTCAGAGCAGGCCCCACCTTGGGGCCGGGGGGTTCTACCTGTCGGGGTCTCTCTGGCAAGATGGAAGGTAGGCCAACCCCAGGTGGCGGTCCTCTTTGGAAACGCCCTGGGATGGAAAACTCAGGTCCATTAGCAACTGTTCTGAAGAGCCCCTCCTGACCCTGGGGGCAGCACCTGCTGCCAGAGAGCTGTCAGATGGTTCCATGCACCTGCCCTTTGACCAACAGATTCCATTTTTAGGAATTGAGACCACAGAGAGCCTCACACGGGAGATAAAGGGAAAAATGCACAGGAAATTCACTGCATCACTGTTTATAACAGGAGAACTTTGGAAAGCGCCTAGACACCCATCCAGGGGGACTGATTACATAATGGAAAGGCACTGCCCAGTGGAGAGCAAAGAGCTGTAGCGAATACCTGCCTGCTCCTTCAAGGAGTGGAAAGAGCAATAAGCCTTCGTCGGTATTTCAAGAAGGACACCTGGTTCACACCTTGCTTGTCAACGTAGCTGTGGTTGCCCTGGGAAGGGAGCTGGGGGCTTGGGTAGGAGGGAGAATAATTCTACCCTTAAACCCTTTTCTCTGATTCACTTCTCCGTGAGCACGTACTCCCTAGGAAAGCCATCCGCTGGCCTTCCTCCCACCAGGATGCTGAGTAGAAACTTTTGGTGCTCACCCACCCTCAGTTCTCCTCTCCTTCTCAGGACCCATCACCCTTGCCGCGGGGTGAGGAGACCAGTGCTGGCCAGTGGATGTGGGAAGAAGTGATGTGTTGTTCTTTTCCCTGTCTCAGTGACCCAGAGACGGAGGTGACACAGGACGGAGGCAGCGTGGACCCCTGAGCTTTCACACGGAGGACAGTTGCCCTGGAGAATCACCTGGACTCATAGCAGACTTCTGTTGTGTTGAGACAGTTCAATGTGGGGCTTATTTGTTACTGCAGAACAACCTAGCCTTGCTAACTGATACACATTTGGAAGACCACATTCTTGTTCAAGGGGTACCAGAGAGCTTGGACAGGTCCCTTGACTCCACCAGGCCTCAGTTTCCCCATGTGTGTGGTGAGGCGAGGGGTCTTTTCTCCTCTGACTAGGGCCTGTGCTGCTAAAGTACCCAAACCCTAAAGGCCTGAGGAATATCTGCCGATACTAAGGGCTGCTGGTGTGGAGTGCTTGCTGGACACTGGCCGCTGGCTGGGCCACCTTGGGGATATCACGGAATCCTCACAGTGGCCCCAGGAGGGAGGCACTATCATTATCCCCATTTCCCCAGCAGGAAACTGAGGCTCAAGAAGGTAAGGTCACTGGCCCGGAAGCCCCAGCATGTGTGATTCTTAACTGCTCTAACGAGAACTGCCGCCTGGTATTTTACTTTCTCTCTTATAAACACAACTTCAAAGAAAGCCCACTGTTGACAACTTGGGAGAGCTTAGAATAAGGATTTTTTTTTTTAATTCACGACCTTAACCTTTTTTTTTTTAACATCTTTATTGGGGTATGATTGCTTTACAGTGGTGTGTTAGTTTCTGCTGTATAACAAAGTGAATCAGTTATGCATATACATATGTTCCCATATCTCTTCCCTCTGGCGTCACCTTAACCATTTTTAAGTGTACGGTTCAGTGGCATCAAGTCCATTCACATTCTTGTGCAACCACCACCGCCATCCATCTCCAGAACTCTTTCTTTTTGGCCGCACCTTGCGGCATGCAGGATCTTACTTCCCCCACCAGGGATCGAACCCTGTCCCCTGAAGTGGAAGCGTGGAGTCTTAACCACTGGACCACCAGGGAAGACCCAGAACCCTTTTTATCCTGCGAAACTTTGTACCTATTAAACACGAACTCCTTATTTACCCCTCCCCCCAGGCCTTGGCACCCACTGTTCTCTATGAATTTACCCATTCTAGATACCTAATATACGTGCAATCATACAATATTTGTCCTTTAGTGTCTGGCTTATTTCAGTTAGCATAATGTCCCAGGTTCATCCAAATTGAAGCATGTGTCAGAATGTCCTTCCTTTTTAAGGCTGAATGACATTCCATTTTGTTTATCCATTCATCTGTTGATGGACACTTGGGTTGTTCCCGCCTTTTGGCTACCGTGAATAACGCTGCAAGGAACGTGGGTGTACATATATCTGTTGGAGACCCTGCTTCCAATTCTTTGAGGTATATATCCCAAAGTGGAATTGCTAGATCATATGGTAATTCTATTTTTAATTTTTTGAGGACCCACCATACTGTTTTCCACGGCGGCTGGACCATTTTACATTCCCACCAGGAGTGTACAAGCTTCCGATTTCTCTACATCCTCACCAACACTTATTTTCTGAGTTTTGGTAGTAGCCATCCTAACGGGTCTTAGGTGGTATCTTATTGTGGTTTTGATTTGCATTTCCTGATGGTCACTGAGGGAATGGGATTTTTTTTAATGCCACTGGTGCGGTCCCCTGGACCTGCTTCCAGAGGAGGAAGCAGGGGGCCGGGGTGCTGCTCCAGTCCTGGGGACGTCGTAGACACATCTCAAAGTCCTCGAATCCCAAACAGGTGCATGGGGCTGTGCTCCTGGGGCACAGTGTGACTGTGTGCCCACCCCAGCTGGGGTCCCAACTTCTCCAGAACCTCAGCCTCTGACGTTGCAACCCCCTACTGGGCCTAAGCAGGAACTGAGCTCGGCCTTTCCAGCCCCACCTGATCCTGTGACCTAGAGTCCCCACCCAGGCCGGGGACACAGAGCACAGAGGAGGCAGCGTTACAGGGAGGTGGGGGCGGGGAGAGGGGGTGGTCATCTGCATGTCCCTTGTCCTTCCACGTCTAGTCTAGTGCAGCTTTGTGTGTGGGACAAGGTCAGGGACTTTGGAGCCAGACAGACTCAGTCTGAGTTCCATCTCTGCCGTTTGCCAGCCGCGTAACCTTGGATAAGCCACTTCCCTTCCCAGCCCTCACTTTTCTCATCTGTAAAATGGCTGAAATGGTGCTTGGCACATAGCAAGCACTGACTAGCCACTTCCCTTAATGACCAGCATTATCATCATCCTCACTGTCATCCACATCCAGAAGTACGATCGGGTCCCACCTGTGCCAAACAGTCCATGGCTCCCTATTGCCTGCAGGAGAAAATCCACCACGCTCTCACGGACTGGTGGGCGCTGCCTGGACTGGTCCCTGCTACCATCTCCAAACTCCTCTTCCCCTCACTCATCACAGTGCAGTCACCCGGGCTGCCTCCTGTCCCTCAAACACCCAGCACTCCTTTCTGCCACTGGCCCTTTGCACATGCTTTTCCTCCTGCCTGAAATGTGCTTTCTTCACTCCACTCCACTCCCATCCCTCCCACGGTTAACTCCTAAAAGGCTCTGTCTCACTTCAAACATTACCTCTTCCAAGAAGCCTTCCTGGACATCCCCACCCCTTGTCCACATGGGAACCCTTGGCCTTCACAGCTCCATACCCACCCCCCACCCCTGCATAGTGCTTCACAGTACTGAAATGTGAAATTATTTGAGGAAGGTCAGCCTCCCCAGGTGAGCTCTGTGAGGCCAGAATCACGACTGTTTTGCTCCCCATTATCGTGCAAGCACCAAGGACAGGGTTGACCCAGGGGCCCCCCAAATATTCATCAAATTGAATTATTAATTTCCAGAATCTCCTTGACTTGGGAAACTCAGATTCTTTTCCACAAAGACAATCCATTACCTACATAACGAAATAGGCTTTAACTTTCATACCTTTGTAAGACTTTTCCACTCATTACACGAACAAATCTGGGAAAACCCTCAGCTTCACCCTGTGCCCTAATTTTTCAGCTCATGGTCACTGAACTCAGAGCAGCTGCCCACAGTTCCTGCTGTGCCTCCTCGCAGCCCAGCCTCCGGCCACCCTTTCCTCAGAACACGCAGGAGGCTGTGGGCTGCTCCAAGTGTCACCCCTTGCCTGGGGATAAATGCCAACCATGAGTAATGGCGGGTTGCTGAGGGAGAGGCAGACGCTTATTGAGCCCAGTCAGCAAGATCAGCGAAAGCCAATGTGGCCCCTTGCCCGGGGTTAGGGCCTGACTCAGCCGGTCCACACACAGCAGCCCCCCCACCAGCTGGGGAGTGAAGGTGCGGACCCCCAGGGGAACGCGGGGCAGGACGCCCGGTAAGACGTGTGTTGCCAAAGCCCATGCATTCGTTGGTTCCTGCATCTTCTCCCTTGTCTATTTCAACAGCCCAGCGACTAGTGTCTACTCCAACTGGTTTAGGGGGGGCCCAGAATGGCTATCTCTTTAGGCTGGAGCCTCCTCTGGGAAATGTTTCCATCTTCATATGATCCTCCAGGCTGTCCCCCAGCTGCCGGGTCGCCTAAAATCCTGAGAAATAAGGAAAGATTCCTTTAAAACGCACACTTCAAATTTTAGGCTGAAACAGTATTTTGGAATTTTGGAGCTCAGTCTTCAGGCTCAGTCGGACGTGGGCTTGTGTTACCAGGCAGGTGGGGACAGGTAGGTTGCTGAGGGCCCTTGAGGGGGGCTAGGGTTGCAGAGCAGGGGGTGCTGGGGGGTGGTTAGTCTGGGCAGATTCCATACCTGCCCCATCCCCCATGGCTGGGAGCAAACTCCACAGAGCAAGAGCTGGCCGAGGGCTGGGGGTGGGGGGAGGGGGGTCAAGGATACCGCTCTGGGAGTCCCATCCCATCTCCCACTCACTCTGCGACCCTCCCCAAAGGACTTGGCTCCCGTGAGCCTCAGTTTCCCCATCTGTACAATGGGTGCGATCCACCTCTTAGGGCTAGTGTGAGAGTTAAATGACATCCATCATACTTACAAAGTTATAAGTCCTGGAAGCCCAAGAAAAGAAAGTGGGGCGGGGGATGGGAAAAACTCGAGGCAGTGGCCTCTCGGGCCTAACCGGGCTGAAAATAACCAGCATTTTCCTTTTCTCTGCGGCTGAAGCAGCGCTTCCCATAGGACCGCGCCTGCTTATCAGGAGCAAAGCCGCTCTCTCTGCCAGAAGGTGACTGTGGGGGTTTGGCTCCCCACTCCAGCCTCCAGCCCGACTCCCACGGAGGACAACACTGACCTCCCCCCGCCCAGTTCAGGTTTCTACCCCCCCCCAAACCCCCCAAGCAACATTGCATATATTTAAATCTCTGCTGTTTCCAGGTTTGAGCCGCGCCCCCCGCCCCCGCCCCCGCCCCGGAAAAACGGAGAAAGAAATTACAAAAGCCCGTCATTTGTCTCCGTCCCCGCACCCCATCTATCAGGGCCGCCGAGCCCGTCGCCTCGAATGATGCGCGCGCCCGGACGGCGCTTTAATGGGGCGCCGCGTGTGACTGTGCAGCCGCGGCGCAGCCGGCCGGCATTTGCATACATATTAAACGTAGCAGTAAAAAATGCAGACATGCAAACCATTTGGATGGGCTCCTCGTGCGAGCCTGCCAGGAAATCAATCTTCTGGTTTCTTAAAGGAAACCTGCTCGGGAGGAGGTGGCGAAGCCTCACAGCCCACTGGCCCTGGGAGGGGGGCGGCCGGCATCTGTTCGCGGAACCCAGTCGGCTCTTGGGGTCCTTCCCGGCCACGGCCTCGGTGGTCTCGCGGACAGAGAGCCAGGGGACCAGGGGACTGGAAGGCATCATCAGTCCCTCTGGGAGTGGGTCCTGGCTGGACGGGCTGTGTGCCCTGGAGTAAGAGGCTTGGCCCCTCTGAGCTCTGCTCACCCAGTGGTAGTGATAACTTAGCACAGCGCCTCCCCCATCCCCAGTGGGTGCTGGAGCTTCTTCTCTCACTTGGTGGCTCTGGGGCTTAATGACTGACCCAAGGTGGCCCATCCCTGTGAAGAGCCCGGGTCCCAAGCCAGGTGTGGAAGAGATCAGCTAAGAGCACAGGTTCTGGAGGGCAGAGGCCTGAGTGCCAAGTCAGGCTCCGCTCCTTACAAGCTGTGTGACCTTGAGCAAGTGCATCAACCTCTCTGTTTCCTGAAAAAAAGGGGATCAATATTCTTCCTTCTTAGGTGTGTTGCTGGAATAAAATAGGTGTCGTTGTCTGGCTCACAGTAAGGACTTAGCTACAGAGCAGAGTGTAAGAGGGTTCTTGGTATTACTGGTGTGTTTTTGGGGGGTTAAAATTCCTCGCTATGGCTTGGCAAGCCACTCCTCCTGCAAGCCTCTTTACCTCCAAACCCTATAAACGTGGTGTTTGATTCTCACAGGAATTTCTAGCTCACATGGATCACCTACCCCGCCCTCTGGAGATGTGGGTCCCAGGAGATCCACTGCCGATGCTAGCCAGATGTGGCCAAGGTGGCATCTCTGAGGGCTCTGACACCGTCATCCCCTGGCAGCTTAGGCAAAGCCCGGGGCCCTGTTGGGGCACACCTGAGCCAGCCCCAAACAGACTGAACATCTGTGGGACAGGAAAGGCAAGTGGCCCAGAGTCTCCACAGAACCAGCGTGGTTCTGCTGCTCCGCCCACCCTCTCTCTGAATTCCACTTTCCAGATGAGGAAACTGAGACTCAGAGGTACGCAGCCACAAAGCTTGAAGGTGGTGGAACTGGGATATGAATTGAGTCTGAATGACTGCAGAGGCTACTTGTAAATACTGTCCACAGAAGAAGCTCGTTCTGCAGTGTCAGGGAATGCTGCTTGCCCCCAGAGAAGCTGTGTGCTTGTGAAGAAAGAAATCAGTTTTGTGCCTGGACTCAACACGCTATTCAGAATTCACGAAGGTTCTTCCTTGAAAGGAACTGGAAGGAGGGAGGAGGGGGGCTTTTGAGAACCAGTTTGGCTTTCATCCACTTCCTCCACACTCCTGGAGGGAAGGAATGGAGGTGACCGGTGTCCCCAGGATAGGCTGGGCAGTGGATGGTGCTGGGGAGGTGATGCGGGGCGGGGGGTGGGTGCACCCAGCCCAGAGAGAGAGCCACCATCCTCTCTGAGACCCTAGCCCTGAGTGAAGAGCCAGGCCAGGGCCGGGGGGTCTTTGCCTTCGGCTGGGAGGGGGTCCCTGGGATTCAGAGCTGCCCATCTGAGTGGCAAAGTGCCCTCCACGCTGTGTCAAGGTGTAGCCTGGTGCCATCGGAACCAAAATGTCTGAATCCAGGGTGTGGCCCAGTTCGGTGGTGGCGCCTCCCCGAGGGACCTTGGGCAAAAGCCCTACGCTCTCTGGGCCAAGGTGGCTGAGCTGACTGCACTCCTTCTCTCTCTCCTTGGAAGCCCCTCCCTTTCACCCCGGCCTCCAGGCTTTCCGGGCCTCTGTCCCTCCACCTCTCACTGCAGGCCCCAGAGTACAGGCCGTGGGCCCGGCAGGCAGCTGGTAGAGGTAGCTGGCAGGGCGGGAAGAGGGAGGAGAGGCAGGAGTTCCAGGAACCGGCTGGGCCTGGGCGATTGCTCAACTGGGGAGCCTGGCCGGCTGGCCTCCCCAGGCCCCCACTTCCACCAGCCGCCCTCCCTCCTAGCTCTGCATTGCAAACATTCCTCACCAACCTCGGTTGCTGCAGCCCCGGAAGGGGGAACTGCCACAGACCCAGCACGGGGCCGCCAGAAACATTTAACCCCTTCCTTCCTTTCAGGCAGAGCCTGCAGGCCAGAGGATGGGGCTGGGCCTGGGTTCCCAGACTGCGTGACCCGGTCAGGCGCATTGATGGCAGCCCTGGCTGGCCCCAGGTTAGCAACCTGGATCAACACGCTGCATGTCGGCTCGTACAGTTGCCAATCAAAGATTCACTCAGCAGGCATTTCCAGAGCTCTCCCTGGGTGCCCAGCACTGGGCCTGGCACAGGCAGGGAAATCCAAAAGGGGGGCGCTCAGAGAGCCCACATTCTAGTGGATGGGGGAGGGGTGCGGATCAGATAAACAGGCGTTTTTTTTTAGCTCACTACAATGAGGGGTGCTACAAAGGAGAAGGACGGGGTGAGCCTGAACTAAAGTCGCTCATATTAGGCAGGGAGGGCTTCCTGGAGGAAGTGACATTTAGCAAGCAACAAGAAGAGGAGAGGCAGAGTGTGTCAGGCAGAGAGGATGTGAGGCTCTAGAGAGGAGAGAGAGGTTTCACGGTCCAGTCTGTGTGTCTGGAGGAGGGGGGGAGGATAGAGAGCCCCCAGGCGGGAGAGCTTGGCCTCTTGAGTTTGGACTGTCTTGAGGGCAGTGAGAAGCCATGGAAGGGTTTTACCCCGGGAAAGACATGGTCAGGTTCAGCCTCAGGCACTAAGATTCCCATAACGAAGAAAGGGAGCTAGCTAACTAAGGTTTCAGGTACAAATCAAATACACACAAAGACCAGGAGATCTGAAACTCACCGAAGTGCCACCAACAGGAGACATTTCAAACGGCAGCCTGGCAGCTGGGCCTGGCACCTGGTCCTCCTGGGGCCCAGGGTGCACTCTGAGCCCTGCCATCCCCAGGCCGGCCAGAGGCAGCAGGCTCAGGGGCTGCTCCTCCAGGGATGGGATCCACCCCTTCCCCCGCCCAGACACCCGTCTGCAGACAGCTGGAGCTCGATAAATGAAGCAATTAGAGTGTTGAAGTTGGAAGGGGCCGAGAGACCCTTCAGGCCCACAGTCTCCTCACTTCAGATGAAGAAACTGAGACCCAGAAGCAGCAAGGGCTGGCCCCCCCCCCCCCCCCCCCCTCCCCCTG
>NW_020175018.1:13697973-13760903 GCF_003031525.2 Neophocaena asiaeorientalis asiaeorientalis | reverse complement strand
CCCCCCCCCCCCCCCGCTTCCACTGAGGGCAGATGTGCACCTGGGCTGGCTACCGTGGAGATGCTCCGGCACGGGGCGGGGGCGGGCGAGGGGCAGGCATCTGAGGTGCCCACAGTGCACGTCCAGAGAGGAGGCCAGCACACCCAGCCTGCTTGTGACCTTGGCACCCCAAGACCTCTGTGGACCCCCCAATCAAAGCCCCTTCCTCTCCCCACCTTTCACAGGACCTCAAAGAGGCCGAACGGAAACAGAGATTCAAATCCAGAAAACCAGGAACCATTTGGAAATGGGCAGTCACTAAACCCAGCTGGTGGAGGCCGTCTATTCCTCTGTTCCTTGAGAGCTTGAAGGAATGAGCCAGGGGACAAAGTAAGTTGGTGGGAAGCTTCTTGATTGCGTTGTTTTCGCTGTAGACATGTTTCCTTTTGTTTTTTTCTTTTTCTGCTTCTTTTTAAATGAAGCGCTGCTTAGAACGCCAACATACCAAAGAGATGAAAATAGAGCTCCCCTGATTGGAGAAGAAGGGGGCGGACTGGGACCCGCCCCAGGCACACCCACGTGGGCTCTGTGTCCCCTTGGGCAACCCCAGGCTCCTCGGAACCCACTGAGGGCCAGCAGGTAAGCCCAACCCGAGATTTTAGGGATAGGGAAACCCGAGGGCCAGGGAGGTGGAGACACTTGTCCAGAGTCACACAGCCCTGAGGGATGCAGCCAAGCGCTGTCAGGCCAGCCTGACCCCAAAACCCTCCATCAAGCCAGGCCCAGGCTGTGGGATCAGGAGCTAGTGCCTACATTGTGTTTTCTGAGAGTCTCTGTGCCTGGTCTGTTTGTCGGGACAGCAAATTTAACCAGACCTCCCCAGATCCTACTCAGCGAGTTGAGACTTCTGAGGGGAAAACATGCCCAGGACGCTCCCTCTGTTGAAATCATGCTGGGACAGGACAGGAAAGGGCTGGGCTGGCTCCAGGCCCACACATGCCCCCAGCAGAAGCAGGAGCTGAGCTCCTTCCAGTCCCCTGGGGTGGCCCATACCGGGGGCTCCTGCAGCAGCGACTGTCTGTTTTGTGGCTCGGGGTCCACTCTCGGTCACAGAGCAAAGATCTTTGCAGGCAATGGCACTTCTACAAAGGTTCTTTGAACCTGGGGTGCCACCACCTTGGTGACCCGCCATCAGCTTTGCCAGGATAGAGCATTCCAGCACCTTCTGAAGCCTCATCACAACCAGAAGAGTCGGCCATTATTACCCCATTTTACAGGCAACAGGACCATGAAGTCACTTGCTTGGGTCACAGAGCTAATAACGGACATGGCAGGCCTGGGATGCAAGTGTCTTGAGCACCCAGGTGTCTACTGCTTACCGCTAGGCCACCACCGGAGATGTGACCCCTTCTCCTAGCATGAGGCTGGGGCGAAACCAAAGAATTCCTGGCTCACCCTGACTCTTCACACACTGTTAATGCACACGAAATAAATATTTTATCTCACCTATTTATTATGTATTTATTTATTCATTTTGGGGGCCGCACCACGTGGCATGTGGGATCTTAGCTCCCCGATCAGGGATCGAACCCACGCCCCCTACAGTGGGGGTGTGGAGTCTTAAGCACTGGACCGCCAGGGAAGTCCCTATGATGTGTTTCTCTCTGGCATTTCTCCATCCTGACTTTACACACCACCCCAGTCTTCTCCACGTGGGTTCACACGGGTCTTGGATTTTGTCTCTTCATTTTCAGGGGGCAAAGCTGCTTGTGTCCCTGTAGCCATCATTGCCCCCCCCAAAATCTCATTTTATACATTTCATAAAAATGAGTGGCATAACTTGGAAATATTGTGGAACTTGCCGCTTGGGGACAAGGACTGCGTGCTTCACGATGCTGTTGAGGCCCTGGACATAGGGTAAGGGCTCAGCGAACGGGCCTGGATGATTATTATTAAATTCCTGGTCTCCTCCTCCTAGCAGGGTCACTTCTCAAAGTTACTAATTGGCACTAAATGGTAAGAAACCAGCCGTGAGAATGAGACAAGTTATCTGTCCTTGTCCTGGAGAGATGCTTACCGTGGCAGTTGGCCTGCAAGATGGTCTCCAAATGATTTCGACCTCCTTCAGCCCTTCCCACAATGAATAGGACTGCCCTGTGGGACCAACAGGACAGTGTGGAAAGGATCACATGTGTGCATCCCAAGGCCAGGCCATGAGAGGCTTCGGTCTCGCCCTCTTGCATTCATCTGGGGGAAGCCAGCTGCCATATTGTGAGGAAACTCCAGCATCTCTGTGGAGGAGTCTGTGTGGCAAGGAACCAAGGCCTCCTGCCAACAGCCAGCACCGCACTGCCAGCCAGTGAGTGTGCCACCAAGGTGGTGACCCTCCAGCCCCAGTCAGTCAAGCTGTCAGGTGACGGCGGCCCCAGCTGACACCTGGACTGCAACTTCAGTGAAGACCACAGCCAGTTGTGCCAGTTCTGAATTCCTGACCCACAGACACTTGGAGAAAATAAATGCCTATTGTTTTAACCCACTAGGTTCGGGGTGATTTGTTATGCAGCAGTAGATAACTAATACAGAAACAGAGAGACCTTTTAGTTATGAGGGCCCTTCACTGACTGGGTTCCCGAAGCGTGTTCCTTGTAATACTGACCCCAGGCTATACTCTGAAAACCACAGTCTGTCCAGTATTGGCAGATTGTGGACTTTCGTCTCTTATTCAAGATGCCCAGTGCACCTTGGCATATTCAAGCAGACCCCTCTGGGCAAGGAAGCTGTTTCTCGGGAGTCTTTGTGGCACTCCGGCATCGCAGTTTCAGAGCTTCTTTGGGAAGCACAGCCAAACTGCCATGGCATCAGGCTCCTATAGCACGTGAGACAATGGTGTCCAACATAAAAACAAAACCACCCTCACCCTGATATTCAGAGGGTGGCTGACAGTGTTACATACAAAGACAAGAGGGCCAAGTCTCTCTGAGCTCTTCTTTCAGCTGAAGGGCTGGTTTGCCCTGGGTCCCCTCTGGTCCCACCAGTCATACAATCAGTGGTATTTATTGGTCAGGGTTCTGAGCCAGTTTGGCCGTGGACCTCAGTGCATTTGGGGACCACTGGGGATTCAGATTTTGGTTCCTGACCTCTGTAGCTCCAGCTCTCATCAGCTCCAAAGCCCACTGACACTCAGGCCACGCTGCGGCCTTGAACTCCCCGCCCCTCGTGTTTGCCACGTCTTCAACAACAATGCCTCAGAGCTGGATACTTCTCGGTGGGAATGCAACCGTGGTCTTAAAACACGCACCACCGGAAAACAGCATTTGATACAGAAAAGAATCATTTTACAGGCAACTTTTTAAGAGCGAATCCACCCCCTTCAGTGAAGGAAGGCTGTGCTCAGAAAACCACAGTCTTTCAAACCCCTGGGGCTGCATGGGGGGTGGGAACGCTAGCAGGCAGAGGCCTTTTCTTCTGTTGAAAGCATAATTTTACCCTCATGTTGCTTCATCTTTCCCTGCATGGACATCCTGGGGGCTCTCAGGCCTTTCTGGAACCATCGCTTCCAGACACCAAGTGGCCTTCCCTCCTCCCTGGGCCGGAGGCCCCAGTGGGGGCACCTTGTTACTCAAGAGTGTGGCCCTGGCTGCCTCAGCACCTGCCTCACCTGGGAGCCCTGCCCAGGCCTGCTCCATCAGAGTCTGCACTGGAACAAGATTCCCAGGTGACTCGAGGCACATTAAAGACGGGGAGTGCTCGGCTGCACCCCAGAGCTGCCGTCTCCAAGCGCCTGCAGCCTGCCTGCTAACGGGCCACACTTCCTCACCCACCTTCCAGGCTCCCAGCACAGACAGCTTCTCAGAAGCTGCATTTCCCGAGCCCCATTTCCACGTGCACTCCGCCCGCCCCTGCATCCCTCTTTCATCACGGAAATCCAGTGAGAGGATCACACACGACAGGGTGGGAAGTCAGGACACCTGAACAAGAGGTAATGGCGACAATAAAGACACCCAGCCCTTACAGAGGGAAGCAATAGGACCCAGGGTTTCAGACAGCTGGTAAATGGCAGAGTCAGGATGACCTCACAGCCACCAAGCTCTCCCTGGACACCCCGTGGCAGGAGGACTTCCTCGACGGGGAGATGGGAGAGGCTGCAGGGACTGTCAGAGAGTCGCACCCTCATCCCAACTGGCTTAGCCCAGTGGTTCCCAATCTGGGGTTCCCTGGGGGAGCCCTCCAAGGATTTCTGGCCACGGGGGTTGGTGGAGGGAGAGACTCCAGGCTACTTACAGCCTCTTGAAATCCCCGATGGTCACTGCACCTTGACTGAGGGCCAGGCTACCACAGGCTCCAAACGACATCACCTTTCTTTGCTTCGGATGGGATTACATCAACCCACGGTGCTCCTTCAGACTCTCCAATGGGAGTTGCACAGCATCATGGATGTCCTTGATCGACCCAAACTGAGAAAGCTTCTATTACTTACACAGAGGCAGTTTTCTTGTTGGGCCAACATGGGCCCGGGGGCAAATGAGAGCAGGAGGAAGTTTTCTGGCGGGGATGGAGAGAGGAATCAGCTTCTGTTTTCTTTAAAGTGGATCGAGCGCTGGAGGCAGCCGCAGCGGGCAGGGCTGAGCCACCCGGTCTCACAGGTCTTCACGAGATGCTCTCATGCCACGCTCTCCACGGAAGCAGACCATGACGTGTGGGCTCCTGTTCGCAGGAAGCCAGCCACTGGCAACCTTGAATTTCTCGTAGAGACCGGCAACAAGACCTCTCGGTGGGCCCTGCGTGCGGCTTCCACTCCTCTCTGCACCTTTCTTCCCATCTCGGCTTGTCCGAGTGCACGTTTGGGGCTGGGATGGTGTTTCCCTTGCTCCTTCGAGGCAGACCCTTCCCCTCCATCCCTCCCGCCTCCACCCCACACCCACAGGAGGTGTTAGGCTTTGGAGGTGCTGGTCAGGCGCATTCAGAGGTTAACCGCCGGGGCTCTGAGGTCCAGTGGATACAGGGGGCTTGCGATCAACGGACAACTTCAGCTCACGCCCCTGCCACGTGCTTCCTCCGTCTGGAGACACCTTGTCGGTGTGGGGACCCCAGGTTCTTGACCACTGGAGGGTGTCTTCCCACGAGGGACTTGAAGTCACCTTTGGACTCGGGATTCGGGGGGAGGGGCACAGCCACTTCTTAAAAAAGGATCCTCTTGCGTCTGAGTGGCAGGAGCCGGAGACCCCAGTCCAGAGGCCCCGCGGCCGTGGACTAGAACAGCACAGTGAAGGGCAAGCCAGCTGGCTTGCAAATACAACTCGAGCGGAGCCCGTTTTGAGGTATATAAAAAAAAACACGTACCATCCATCTGTACAGCGAATGGCCTAGAACTCTGATGTCGATGCACCAACCAGCCTCAGGTGCCCCCCGCTACACCACGTTTCACTGTTTTTTCAATGTGTCCCCCTCTCCTAGGAGATGTAGCTCCTCCAGGGCACGGGCGCCCCTGGTTCGCCTTTGTGCCCTGAAAGCTCACTTAGGGCCCTGCAGTCAGGGCTCACAGGTCTGTTCATCAGTAGAACAGAGCGCCCAGGTCCAATGCCAGACTCGTCAGTTTCTCAGCGTGGAACGTAAAGCCAGTCACGTCTCCTCTCTGTGCCTGTTTCCTCCCCTGGGAAATGGCGCCGAGTGGGGTACCTCTATCCAGCCCCAACTCCGATGCAAGGCTGGCCACATGGCAGGTGCTCAGGTACTGTTTGGTGTTCAGATTTTTTTTTAAATTAACATTTCTTAAAGTACAGGGATGAAAATTGTATATTATTTGTGGAAAGTGTGATTTTTTTTTTAAAAGAGAAAACTTGATCTCTTTCTTCCCACCTGCAGCCAGCACTCAAGACAGATACTCCCCATGCATGTCCCCCTTTTACGAATACGTCAAGGCTCAGAGAGGTCAAATGAGGTTCCCAAGGTCACTCAGTGACAGAGTCAAGTTCTTAACCATGAGCGTCTTGGGTTTATCACCCCGGCCTCCATGAGACCCTTGGTTAGACTCCCCCAGAACCAAGGGCCCCATCCCAGAGAGAAGCAGCAACGATCAAATGCACAAACGAATTAACCGGGCCAGTAACCACATGATAAGGTCATCTTTACCTCAAAGATTTCTCTGAGTGGGGACCAGTGTGACGGGGAAGGAAATTTTGAATGAGGTCACACCAAAAACACCAGGCAACCCTGGAAGAGTACAACTTCCCCAAGCCTGAGCTAACTCTGGCCAACTTCCATCCGATTCCCTGGTAAGCAGGCAGAAGGTGGGGAGGGGGCAGATTCAGATTAGAAGCCTCTTGGGCTTTAGTACCAGGCCTGAGAACAGTGGGCAGGGGGTAAGGGTGGGGGGATTCATGCTCTCTGGCTGTCTTGAGGCAGGTCTCCGAGAGGGTCTTTCAAGCTTCTGTATGAGTTGGTGATTAGAAACTGGGCTCTCGAGCCACAGAAACCTGGGATTCCCTCTTGGCAAGCTGTGTGACCTCTCTGACCCTCAGTCTCTTCATCTGAAATGTGTCCAGCAAAGCTTTATTGTCCAGCTGCTCCGTGAGGAGCTGATGCTGGGTGCCGGGGACTCAGCGATGAATGGGAGAGACAAGATTGGGGCCTTCACCAAGCTCCCCTGCCTAGCAGGGGAGACTGAGCGTGGTCTCCAGCAACTGGCATTCAGCATTCAGCACGTGGTGAGTGCTCAGCCTGTGAAAACGGCTTTAGTTGCTGCCCTGGTGATGATTATTACCGTAACCTGAATAGAACTGGGCTGCCTTGGGGCCCAGTCTCATCACCATGTCACGTTCAAAAGCAGGACCAGTCTGACACCCCCAAATCATCGAAAAGCAGTTTAAATCTTCCTGATCTCTCAGAGACACCAAAGGGGATTTCCTTTGCACACCACACACAAAAGCATTCTCAAGACTCTCTGTGACAACTGTCTGCCTAGAAGGTCTCAGGGCAGCTGCTCCAGAAACATCGCCCCTCCCTGCAACGTCCCTTTCATCCTTCCCAGAGAGGCAGGGGCTGCTGGGCCTGGCCTTGGGAGAAGGGGACTGGGTGCATCCAGGCTCTGCTCTCACTAGCCATGTTGCTCAGCTACTCAGTTTCCTCACCTGCAAGACGTGAGTAACAATAGCACTGCCTCCAATGAGTTATTGTGGGGAGTCAATGCGATAATGGCTGGAAGGTGTCTAAGATGGGCAGACACAGCTGGGCTACCCCAGTGTGAACTCATGGTTTCCTTCTACTGCCTCCCCCACCTGCCCTTTGCCTCTCACCTCAGTTAGGAGCTCTGGGCAGGGTCTCCTGTAGTCAGTCTGGGCTCTCTAGGTCCTAGCACCCAGTGGCAGCTCCACCGGCCGCCCTGCTGAGTACAGGGAAAGGGCCAGTGCCACGCAGGTACCTGGGACCTGCTGATCACTGAGGAAAGATGGTTCCCCACCAACAGAGGCCACTGCTTGCCCGAAGCCTGGGCAGTGTGGCCCAAGATCTCCTCCTGCATCAGAGGTCTGGTGTCTCTCTTCCCAAGGGGCTCTGGACCAGGCCCTCGTCAGGCATGTGGTTCCTGCCCCCAGAGGGCTCACAGACCTGTGTGGGAGGCAGATAATCGGGGCCTGAGCTTGAGGTGAGACACCCAGGGCAGCAGGAGGAGAGGACCTGCTGGGGCAATCAGGGAGGGCTTCCCAGAGGAGGAGACACTGAAGGGAAGGCCACACCTACAGGCAAAAGCCTGGAAGGGAGAAAGTGGTGGTTCTAGAAGATACAAGAAGTTCCTTCCCACCTGCCCCGACAGGTACAGTTTGCTGAGCTCCGTCACCTACACCATCTCACTTGGCATCTCCCTACCCCACCCCAGAGGACACAGGGCAGGAGCTCTTACTCCCAATTTACAGATGGGGAGACCAGTGCCAAGAAAGAAAGAGACAATTCCTGGCTAAGACTAGAGCCTGTATCTCCTGACTCCTGGCTCGGGTGAGAGAGTCAAGATGCAAGACGGGGCCCGAAGCACCCCTGGCATCTGCCTATTATCATCACCCCTATTTTACAGATGAAGAAACTGAGCCTTAGTGAGACCACAACATCCCTCCAGTCCTGCTGTTTCTGTCTATCTCTGGGGACCTAGGACAAGCCTGGGGTACCCAGATGCCCTCCCCAGGTGGGGCAGGAAACAGCCGGGAGCACGGCTGACTCGCCAGGGTGGAGGAAGGAGGGGAGCCGGGGTGGGTTTCACAAATGAACACTAGGCTGGGAAAAGCGGAAGAATGTAGATGGGGATAGGGGTGGACCTCAGCAGGAGGCCAGTCTGGGCGGGGCCCAGAGCCCTAGGCAGCCCCCTCACTCACGCCACGGTGAGACCCTGACTTCCCGTAAGACACCACCCCCCCGCTGGGCGGGGAGAAGGACCAATGCCTCCTGGCCGCCCAATCAAACGCACTCCCGGTCTGATGGGGGAGGTGGCCAGGGAGAAGGGCTCCCAGGGCCTTCCAGGATGAGCCCCCCGGGACCTGCCCAGGACTCAGCCGCCCACCGCCCACCTCCACCCTCATTAGCACCGACGCCCGGCGTCCTCCCCTCGGCTTTCGGGTGGCTCCAGAATTTAAAGGTTAAATCCTAACCTCGTCTCAGCAGTTTCTCCCGGCTTTGCCTACCCAGCGCCAGTTGCTGGTAATTATATGCATCTCCGAGCAGCCAATCAGCTGTCAGACTGACAGATACTGATCTTTTCGTTTTATTTTTAGCTCTGTGCTTCCCCCTCTAGTTGCAAAAAAAAAATTCTGTTTGTTCTGTGTGCTGCTTGGCTCCCAGCTCTGCAACCGGCTCTCATCTCCGCCAGCCAGGTCTCGGAGCAGGAAGCCGGAGGGGCTGGAGCCTCCTGCCCCTCCAGAAAGGGTGGGGGACACAGTGCACCCGCTGCCCCCCAGCTGCAGACCCTGAGCTGCGATGGCGAAGGGAGGAGGCTGGTGCCGCCCAGAGGCGCCTTTGGAGGGCCAAGGGGGCAGGAGAGGAGCTGTACTTGGCACGGGAGGGGAACAAGTCCTCACCTGTGGGCTGGAGGCTGGGAGAGAGACAGAGACAGAGAGACAGCCGAGAAACAGAGACACGCAGAGGCTGAGATAAAGCTAGACTGCGAACAAGAAAGAGAAGGGAGTGGAAGGGAAAAGACAAGCTCTCGCCCCCTGGAAATATTCTCCCCCCAGAACTGAAGGGGGCCAGCGAGCGCTGGAGTGGCAGTCAGGAGGGGGCTTCCCAGCCAGTCCTGCAGGGCTCAGGCCTGGGACATGGCGGCCCCTCCCAGGCCTGTGTGCCTCCCCTACCCTGTGAAGGGCAAGTGAAGGGGTCTTCGGAATCCTTTCCTGGGGAACGTTCTGGAAGGTTCTGGGACCTCCCTGGAGGCACCAGGAGGCAGGCAGGTGTGGGGCCTGGCTGGCAGGAGGCCCCTGTTCACACAAGGTCTTTGGAAGGAGAGGAGGAATCTGGGGACCAGGCCAACTTTTAGGTCCCAGAGAGTCTCCCAGTCTAGGACCCTGGTGCAGGAGAGGGGTCAGCAAATGATGGTGATGCTTCCTTCCGTCATCACGGCTCTCTACAGTTTGCAGAGCCTCTCCCCTCGCCCCTGAGGGCCTTCGTTTCTTCCCCATAGCCTCAGGAGCGGGGATCACCTCTATTCTGATTGGCCCTGGGGGAGAGGGCTGCAGTGTAGCTTAATGGTCCGGAATTGGGGGCACAGTGGACTGGAATTCAAGCCCCTGCCCTGCTGTTCAAGCTCTGTGAGGCCTAGTGGAACATCCCAAGCTCTCTGGGTCCCAGTGTCCCCATCTGGAAGGTGGGCTCCATGCCACCCCCTCCTCAGAAAACTGTCTGGGGAATGGAGTCACCCTGCATGGACGCTCCTATCGCCCCAGCATCCATGGGGCCCGGCCCACTTGTAAGCGGGTATTATTAGCGTCACTGTTTTGCGGCTGGGGAAACTGAGGTTCATGTGACTTGTACTTGGCAGAACTGGGACCAGAACCTCCCTCTTCTTGGCTTCCTTTTCTCTGACACCACAGATGGCGCGCTGAGAAAAAAGAGGAGAGCAGGGAGAAGGGAATTAGGAGACAGAGCAAGGTGGAGAGAGGCAGCAGCGCGGTGATCAATTACTTGGGCTGTAAATTTCTGCTGTTTTGCAAAGTGAGCACACAACCTTGGAGAGGCATCGGCTCCCCAGTCTGCTGGGGAGAAACCAAACAGCCAAGCCCACAGCAGAC
The DNA here is from genome assembly GCF_003031525.2 of Neophocaena asiaeorientalis asiaeorientalis. Classification (NCBI taxonomy): domain Eukaryota; kingdom Metazoa; phylum Chordata; class Mammalia; order Artiodactyla; family Phocoenidae; genus Neophocaena; species Neophocaena asiaeorientalis. Next base: position 13,750,662 of record NW_020175018.1, on the reverse strand, counting down.
ACTCGGATGGTGGGAGCCAGAGAAGGAGAAGGGGGAGCTCTAGAGTGGGGTCAAAGTGGCTGGCAGCGTGGGCGGAGGGCAAGGGCCCCTGGAAAGGAACGGAGCAGGGCGAGCTTGGGAGCTGCGCGGAGCCCCCTTGGGAGGGGACTTGCCTTCCTCTTCTCTTCCCAGCAGCTTCCTCTCCCACTGTTGGGACTGGGAAAGGCAGTCCTGGGGAGCCCTATCTGCCACAACACCCCTGCCTGGCCAGACCCTGTCTGGTGCCTCCACAGCTGCTCCTGGGGGCTGCTGGGATGGGGACCCAACTTCCTCACCTGTAAAATGGGAATAATGACAGCGTTCATCCCCAGGAGTTGATCTGATGGGTCAGAAAAATCTAGGATATAAATGGTCTAGCTTGGAGACTGGCACATACACAGCAAGTAGAGTTAATGTTGTTATTATTTTTATTATGAAGGTAAGCAATGGCTAAAGGGTTTGTAGAGGGCTAAAGGTAGTTTGGAGACCAGTTGAATTATTTTAAAAGTAAGGGTCAGGGGACTTCCCTGGTGGCGCAGTGGAGAAGAATCCGCCTGCCAATGCAGGGGACACGGGTTTGAGCCCTGGTCTGGGAAGATCCCACATGCCGCGGAGCGACTAAGCCTGTGCGCCACAACTACTGAGCCCGTGAGCCACAACTAGTGAGCCCGCGCCTAGAGCCCGTGCTCCGCAACAAGAGAAACCAACACAAGGAGAAGCCCACACACCGCAGCGAAGTGTAACCCCCCGCTCCCCCCAAACTAGAGAAAGCCCGCACGTAGCAATGAAGACACAAAGCAGCCAAAAAAAAAAAAAAAAAAAAAAAAAAAGTAGGGGCCAGGCCTCCCTCTGAGGCACAGTGGTGGAAAGGGTGACCTGCAGTGGGGAATATTATGACCTTGACCTGTCTCCTCCTCCCAGCACGTAGGCGCGGGGGCCAGGGACCAGGGTGCAATATGTGCTTAGGAAATGGGGCCAGAAGGAGGCAGCCCAGGTCCAGACTCCTGGCCTCCACCTTCCTGGAACCTTGCTACAGCCCATTTAGGGAATGAGCCATAGGCAGAGTCCAGCGTCTCCCTCTGGTATCCAGGTGCTCCAGGAAAATGGGATTCCAGCGACAACCCTCTCGGGGCTTTCCACATGGTGCAATTGCAAAGACCACAGCATTTCAGAAGCACCCTCTCTGCGTGCTCATGTTCTCTTAGGCACGAGGAAATTCAGCAGGGAACCATCCCCAGGCCCTGCCCTCAAGGAGCTGTGTGGGAGAGAAACAAATAGATACAGCTGACCCTGGTCTTTGGAGCCCAGACAACAGCCAAAGTAATGAGAGGCCCCGGGATGTAACAGAAAGATCGCAGACTATAGATATCGCGAAATGAGGAAAGCCAGGTAGAGGAGCCTGAGGGCAAGGGGTGAGGCCAAGATTGGTGGTAAACATGGGTCCTGGAGAAAGTACCTTGAGTTCAGGTGGGTGCCGGGCACAGGGCCCACCGTGCAGCCTTGGGGACCCCAGGCTGAAGGTAGTGGAGGAGCTTTGCTACTTGAAAGGAAACCTAAGATGGATTCCTCTAAAACGAAGAGCAGCTCCCCTGGATGGAGATAATACAAATGTTGTATGAGTCAGGATGGGCTAAGGGATATATAACAAACCACCCCCAAATAAAAGTTTCTTATTCACATCACAACCTACTGTGGGCGGGTAGAGGGGAGAGGTGGAGGCCTTGCTCCATATGCAGTAACTCAGGGGCCCAGGCTCCCTCATCTTGTGGTTCATCAGCTTCTAGGGACTTTTGCTCCTCTACAATAATCTTGTGGAAGGGTAGAGAAAGAGTGGAGGATGGCATAGAAGGAATTTTATGGACCAGGCTAAAAGGGGTGGTGGGGCGCATCACTTCAGCTCACATTCCATTGGCCAGAGCTCAGTCACGTGGCCACACCTAACCTCAAGGGAGGCTGGGAAATGTAGTCTTGCTACATGCCCAAGAGGAAAATAATGAACCAGGGTTTGGTGGAAACATAGCAGTCTCTACCACAAACGCTGTTCGCTTTAGGCGGGTGAGCTGATGTTCACAAGGCACCCGGTGTCGGGCCCGGCCACTGACTTGTGTGCTGAAGCTGGTTATTTGTCTTAGAAACCCAGAGGCTGCTCGCCTGAGGGTTAGGACGGGCATCTGAAGCCTGTGCCTAGTTCTCCTGAAATGGTACGTTAAAGTGTGTGTGTGTGTGTGTGTGTGTGTGTGTACCGCGTGCACGTGAGAGAGAGAGAGGGAGGGAGAGAGAGATGGATGGAGAGAGATTTTTTGGTCTAAGGGGAGTGTCCAAAGCTTTCACCAGATTCTCAAAAAAATGAGCATAATGGGGCTTCCCTGGTGGCGCAGTGGTTGAGGGTCCGCCTGCCGATGCAGGGGACGCGGGTTCGTGCCCCGGTCCGGGAGGATCCCACATGCCGTGGAACGGCTGGGCCCGTGAGCCATGGCCGCTGAGCCTGCGCGTCCGGAGCCTGTGCTCCGCGACGGGGGAGGCCGCGGCAGTGAGAGGCCCGCGTACCGCAAAAAAAAAAAATGAGCATAATGGCTTAAAGAGAGGTGGACCACTCTCCTATTAAAGCAACAGCTTAGCTGTGCAACGCTGACCTATTTTGGGGACTTAGCAAGGCCTTGGTACCGAGTACATTGATCCTTATGGCCCCACAGTAGGAGGTAGAACCAAGGATTCCGCAGCTACCGTCTTCCCTCCCCCACTAAACACGCCCCAGAGATCCCAGGGTCAAGGCAGAGAAGCCCTCAGCTGATCCATGACAGTGGACATGTCAATTCCAGTCGGCTGCAATGGCCGAAGCAGCAATGGGGGTCCATAGATGTCAGCATGGGAGGCCAGCTGAGATGCACATGTGGAGAAACTGAGGCCAGAAAGGGGCCATCCTGCCCAGGGTCATACAGAGATTCAGGCAGAGCCAGGACTAACGTTCAGATTCAGTCAGGTTTCTGTGGTTGTAAGCAACAGAAATGGGCTCTGTTTGCCTTGATCAGTAAGAGGCTTCATCACCAGACTGAGGGGGAGTGCAGAATGGAAGGAGCACAGGAGAAGCAGACAGGCCCCAGTGGGGATGCAACCGGAGCATCTTGGAGAGCAAGGGAGACTCAGTGACACCCTTGGGGCTGGCCATCATGACAAGGAATGAGTGCCCCATCCTCGGGGAAGGAGGGCTGTTGACCCAGCCGGGGCTACAGGCCCATCCCTTGGCACGGAAGGACGGAGCATCTGGCCTGGCAGCCCCCTCCCCAGGCTGCACACATGGGGGGAATTCCCCATGAGGCAACTGGGGGACTTTTGCCAGAAAGAGGCGGGCCATGGATGCTGGGCGGCCAAAACAGCAGATGTCCGCTCTGGCCTCTTGCTCCGGGGTTGTGCAACCAAAACCACCACGGGGCTGGTTTCCTGCAACCCAGAGCTGCAGCCTAATGAGAGAATCCAGCCCAGAGCGTGACCTGGAGGCCCAGGAAACTGAGGCGCTTGGCAGACTGGTGTTCTGGGCTCTGACGGCTCCCCCAAATGAGCGGCAGCTCCTTGAGGGTGGCTCCACACCAGGCTGGGCTCCCACAGGGGTTGCCCAGGCTGGTTGAGGGAGATTTCACAAGCAAGGGACGCATGGCTGGAGGAGGAGCCAGGCTGAGCGCTGAGGGTCCAGGTGAATTCATTGCAGCGGGGCTGGAAGCCCTGCCGACCTCACCCTGCCACTGGTGGGGACCACCTGAGAGTGGGTGCTCAAGCTGGAAGGAGCTAGAAACCATTGACAGAGGAGGAATGACGTGATTCTTGGTGTCAACTTGGTGAAGCTACAATCCCCAGTTCTTCAATCAAACACTAATCTTAGTGTCACTCTGAAGGTACCCCGTGGATGTCATCACAGTCCATAATTGGTTGACTTGAAGTCGGAGAGATTGTCCTAGATATCCTGGGTGGGCCTGATTCCATCACTTGAAAGGCCTTAAGAGCAGAGCTGAGGCTTCCCTGATGGGGAGGAAATTCCACCCACAGACAGCAGTATCAGGCCAGGCCCAGAGGTCCGGCCTGCCCTCCAGACTTCAGGCTTGTCTAGCCAGCTCCACAATTGCATAACCAATTCCTTGCAATATATTTCTTCACATAGGTCTCCTGCTGGTTGTGTTTCTCTGGTTGAAGCCTGAGTGGGGCAGATGGGGAGGGGAGGTGGCAGCGGTGCGCTAGGAGGCTGCCAGCTCTCTCGGAAGGGGCACCCAACATCCCTACAGCGGAGTGCTAACTGGGTCGTGTCCCTTGATGCAGCTGGGGAACAAGGACAGTGGTGCCTGGAGGGGCTGCATGGCCCCTGGGTATCAGTGTTCAGAAAGGTGCCTCAGAGCCCTGGGGCTGGCCTGGCATCCTGTCTCCTGTCCCTTGCGCCCTGGCCCACCTGCCGCCCCCTTGTGTAGCAGATACATCACTGAGCTGAGTTTTCCCGGACTTTCGGAGCCGCAGGGGCAGGGAGGTTGCGTTAGCCTCTTGGACAAATGAGGAGACTGGGGCCCGGATGCACTCACATGTCTGGGGGTTCAGGTGGTCCTGCACCCCCTCCTCTCTCAATGCAGCCCCTCCCAGCCCACCACACGGGTGCCGTGGGTGCGGACAGAGGCCAAGGTGACTAGGGGACTGGCAGGCCCCTCACAGTGGTGCCAGGAGGTCTGAGCTGTCCTGGTGGAAGGAGCGCCATAGAGGGGCTTCCAGACCCACGTGGGCAGAAACCCGCCTGAGGCTGGCTGATGGTACTTGGGGGAGAGCAGGGCCCTGGTGGGGAAGAGGCCCCATCACTGTCAGCCCCTCTCCCCCAAACCAGGGGTCTGTGGAGGCTTCAGGCCCCTTAAAGGCTCTCCCCAGCCTGTTAGTAGGAGCCCACAGGCAGAGGCTAACAAGGCCCCCATGCCGACTTTTGAGGGACCTCAGCCATCACCAGAGCAGGGGCAGCTTTTCATCCCCCACCCCCTCAGCAAGGAGGGGGCAAGAGGGAAGATAAAGAAAAGGGGAGACTCCCTGACTTGAACTGCCGGCCTGCTCCAACAAGCAGCTGCGCCTGCAGGCATTCTGGGGCAGGCCTGGTGGTGGGTGGGGCTTTCACTCTGATTTATCCATAAAACAGGAATACAGAGCCCACCCTGCCAGGCTCAGCTCCAGGCCCCATTGGTTGCTCACTCCTTTCAGCCTCAGGACCACCCTGAGAGGTGGAGGGGCCAGTGGTATCTTCATCATCCCCATTTTACAGAGGGGGAGACTGAGGCAGTTCTTACCCAAGGCCCCACAGCCGACAAATGACAGGCGAGCTCTGTTACCCCATGGTTCAGCCCTGTCTTGTCTATCCCAAGGTCTGACCCACCTCTCCTTCTCAGGGACCTCCCGCAGGAGGCCTCCCCTCCCCTGGGGCATCATCTAAAAACCCCCACGTCAAAAGGATTCTATTATAGCACATGCCGCAGCCCTGGCCCCATTCTCAATCTCTGTTACTCTCTCATAATGCTGTTTGTTTGGTCTTTGGGGCTCCCACCCCCATCATCAAAGCAATAAACACCCATGATGGAAAGTTTGGAAAGCACAGAGACCTCACACTGTGGTGTAATTGATGTGTTCCCACAGCCAACGGTTCCCCCCAGACATGCAAAGCCCAGTGACACTGGTGGCTGCTTCTGGGAGGTGGGGGCCCAGTCCAGAGCAGGGACGGGGAGTGTCCCTGCCGCACAGCACAGCTTTGCAAATCTTGAGTTGGTTTGTTAACCCAGCACGCGGTGACATCCATCAGAGCTGTCATCTAGGGGCATCTGCTGGGTGGTGGCACCAGGCCAGGCGCCTACCTCCCCTTGTCCTCCCAGCCCTCTGAGATGTGCTGTTGTCATCACCCCCACTTCTCAGATGTGGGCACTGAGGCTCGGGAACACAGTTTGTCCAGGATCTTATGTCATCTGGTCTCGGCACCAGCGGTTGTCCGCAGCCCTCGCCTCCCACGAAGAGGCATTTCCAGGGCCCTGTTATCACCTGCTTGGTGCAGACGCGGTCTGCCCAAGACCTCACAATGCTAAGACGGAAACAAGAGGCTACACGGAGCAGCGTCCGCTCACTATATAAAACAATGATGGGCAAATGTCACCCCGAGGTTAATGCACCCAGCAGACGCTAAGGCTAACCCGTATTTTCACCTTAACTGGGATCCCAGAGATTCCTATAAACCTGGTTTGCTGGAAGCAAGGGAAGTGGGGATTAACTGAATCTGGGCGGTTTCCATGGAGCCCGGATTGTATAAAACAATATTTAGCCCCTGGCGGGGGTACAAGGACCACAGGTTGGGCAGGGAGCCCTCCTACCTGCCAAGAAGGAACCTGAGAGATCACGCCACCGCCAAATGCCAGCATCAGCAAGATGTGTGGGTCCATGGACCACCCCAGCAGGTGACACAGGGCCGTTGTGTACTGGCCATACTTTCTGAGCACTTCCCTGGCCAGGAGAGCATGGTTTTCATTGGCGTACTGGCCCCAGCCCTCCCCGGGCCAGGCTGCAGCAGATCTGCCCAGCGTGCTCTTCCCCAAGACCTGTCTAGGGCCAGGAGATGCCAAGGAGACAGAATGTCACTGTCGTGCAAGGAATTCCTCCAGGTCTCCAATGCAATCATTCATTCATCTATTCATTCATTCATTCATCACAAAGCCTTTAACTGTTAGATCCTTTCTTACCAGTGCCTGAAGGGTTGGGAGCAGTCATCCCCTGCTCCCCAAACCCCCCAAACCATCACTGATCCTCCATACCCCCCAATTCACTGAGGCTGAGCTGTTGGGTGTAGTGAATCGCATGCCTACACAACACCTTCTCTGGGCATCAGATTCGACTGGACAGCATCTTTAGCGATAACAGCAAGAGCTGGCACAGAGCTCTTACCGTGGCCTCAGTCCGCCATATATTAGCCCATTTACAATGGCGCAAGATGTAGGTGTTACACGGTATTTATTATCACAAGGTAGTGCGTTCATTCGTTAGTTCTTCCAGCAAATTCTTATTGAGCACAGACTCCACTCCTAACCCCGGACCTGTGCAGGGCCCTGGGGAAACCCAAGGCGAATAAAGCAAGGCTTGCTCTTGAGGCGCTAAGGGTACGGTGGCTGGCTTCCAAGATGGCCCCTCCAGGTATTAAAGCTCTCGTGTCATGACCAATAGAGTGGACATGACAATATGTGACGATATGTGACTTCCAAGGCTGAGTCACAGAGGGCACAGGGGCTTCCGCCTTGCCCCCTTGGATTGCCCACTCCAGAGGAAGCTGACTGCCATGCTGTGAGGACGCTCAAGCAGCACTGTGGAGAGGCCATGAGCTTGCCAGGCCTGTTCATGAGCCACGGGGGATGTACCTTCTCCAGCCTCGTGCAGTCCCCGCGGACACCTGACTGCAATCTTCTGAGGGACTCTGAGCCAGAGTCACACTGTGGTGTAATTGATGTGTTCCCACAGCCAACGGTTCCCCCCAGACATGCAAAGCCCAGTGACACTGGGAAACAATGAGATAACAAGTGTTCACTGTTGTTTTAAGCTATTGTGTGGGGGTTATTTGTTATGCAGTAACAGATTAATAAGTGTGTGTGTATGTGTGGGTGTGTGTATAACAGACTTGTAAACAGATGAATCAAGTGCAAAAAGGTATGCAGGAGACTATCCAGGGAAGGAAGTGTCCCCATGAGCTAAGTGAGGTATTCCCAACCATGGTGTCCTCAGAGTATACAGAGGAGACACGCAGGGAATAATGATTCACAAACCGTTTCGTTCATTCGGAAAACACAACTGTGAGTGGATATATATATATGTATAACTGATTCACTTGGCTGTACACCTGAAATGAGCACAGCGTTGTAAATCAACTATACTCCAATAAAAATTAAAAAACACAACCGTGCACTTGCTGTGGACTCGACAGTCCTAGGTACAGGGGCTAGGTGTGGAAAGCAGGCCCAGTGCCAGCTGCGATAAAGTCTTCATTCCGGTGGGGGAGGCAAATGCTAGATGAAGTCGTAAATAAACACATAATTCCAGATGAGATGAGGGCCATAAGAGAAAAGATGCTGGAGGTCTTACTTAAGGCCGTATAAGCTTAGGCCTAAAGAATCTGCAAAGTTGGTCAGGTGGTGCTGGGAGGTACAGGGAGCGAGCATTCCAGGCAGAGGGCACAGCATGTGCAAAGGCCCCGAGGTGGTGAGAAGCCTGGTGAGTGGGAAGAAAAAACTGAAGGTCAGTGTCGTGGGAACAGAGTGAGTGCAGGGGAGAGGGACATGAGGTGTGGCTGGGAAGGTTAGGCACGGGCTCTGTGGGCCAGGCTAAGGCTTTCGGTCCTTATGCTAAGCAGAATGGAGAACTGCTGATGGTTCTAGTAGAATAGGGGCGTGTCACTACTACCAGTAGCAGAACACCCAGTTAGATCCAAGTGGCTTGAACCATAAAGTTTATTCAAGAAGAATTACTGAGATAAGAAGTCCTGAGGTCAGTCCAGTAGCTCAAGCGTCAAGATTAAAATTCTTAATCACATCTGCAAAATTCCTTTTGCCACATAAGGTAACGTGGGAATGAGCGCCTTACAACCTTTTACTCCACTGTCCTTGGGGTTTCTTAAAATCTCAGATGTGTCACCTTATGGTTGCAAGATGGCTGCCACAGCTCTAGGCATCACATCCTCACACACAAGCATCTAGAACAGCTCTCTCTATATTTGTGAAGTGCGGGGAGGGAATCTTTCCAGCAGCCCCCAGCAGACTTCCCTTTCTATCTCATTGACCAGAATTGGGTCACGTGCTCACCCCTGTCCCAGTCTCTAGAATAAGGGAAACAGATTGTCATGAATGGCTTGAACTGATCATGATTGATCCCCTGGGGCCGGCCCCAGTGTTCCCCAAACAAGGCTGGGAATCTGTGCGCAAGGAGAAGTGACATGGTTATGTAATCGGGATGAATGCTTCAAAACAGAAGTACCCAGCCTCTTCCGAAATTCTGCATGTGTTTGTCTAGCACAGGCCGCGTCCAGTGCAAGCCCCTGGATGAAGGAGCCTGCATGAGGTCAGAGGTTGTAAGCAGCCTACAGAAGCGAATGATTCCTAAGACCAACGTCCACATCTGAGCAGATTCAGACCCTCCAGCATCCAAGTGGCCTCTCTAAACATTGGCTCCAGGGACTTCCCTAGCGGTCTGGTGGTTAGGACTCCGAGCTTTCAATGCAAGGGGCGCAGGTCTGCTCCCTGGTCAGGGAACGGAGGTCCCACATGCCGCACGGTGCGGCCAAAAAAAAACCACCAAAAACGAAAACAAAATAAATAAACCTTGGCTCCAGCCTCTGGCTCCTGTTGTTCCAGCCAGGAGTTCAGGAGGTCCAGCCACCCACCCTCAGCAGGGTGGGAATGTCAGGTTGACGCTATTGCTCTCAGGTATGAGAAGAGAGCCAAACCCTGGACTCCCAAGCCTTGGCCAGGTCACTTCTTTTGGTCACTTCTTTGCCAGGTCACCTACTAACAGGGTCATAATTCTGCCTTCCACTGTATGTCCTTCTACCAGAATGTAAGTCCCTGAGGCCAAAGGTATTTCCCTGATTTGCTCACTTGCATGTCCCAAGAATCTTCAGGACCTGGCACATAGCAGGAGCTGAATGAACATTTGGTGATTTATGAACACAGGAATGAAAGTGCTCCAGATTTCACAGGGAAATCTTTACAGAACTGTGTCTGGAACCAAGGACCCCGGTTCCCAGGTCAGTTCTGATTGCGGGGAGCACGTAGTGGTCCCCAGGGGGAGAGTGATGGAGCCACATGTGTCCTTGGCACGGCAGAGGATGGCCCGTTAGGGGACGTGTGAATCAAGCAGGTTGTGCCCGTGATGCAGAGAGAGCAGGCGTGAGCCGCCGTCCAGCTACCAAGAGGCAAAGCAATGTTGTGACAGTGCCAAGAGGAGCCTCCCGTCTCTGGAATGTGGGAGAACTTTGCCTGTGACGCTACGAGCCAGTACAGTCAGGGCAGCAAAGAACTCTGCCCCACTCGTGCTTGGAGGTGGCCGAGCGAAGACACAACGAACGACGGGGTCCTTTGTAGACCTGGGAGACGGGAACAGTGGCTGTGATTCCACTCTAATGCCTGCTGACCTGTTCAGTGTTATTCTGAATCTTTGTTCACAGTTCAGGGTTTTTTAAGGTGAAATTTGCGTAGAGTGAAATGCACAAGCCTCACGTGTACAATTCTATGAGTTTTGACAAATGCATATAACGGTGTAACCCACACACTTAGCAAGACATAGAACCTTTCCATCACCGCCAAAAGTTTCTTTATGACTTCCCAGCCAATCCTGCACCCCCAAAGACAACCAACTGATTTTTTTCATCATTGAATAGCTCTGCCTGTTCCAGAACTTCATCTAAAAGGCATCAAACCGTTTGTGCTCTTTTGTATCTGGTTTTCTTCATTCAACATAATGTCCGTGTGATTCATCTGTGTTATGTGCATTGATAGATCAATCCCATTAATGAGTAGGATTCCATAGTATAGATACACCACGGTTTGTATATCCATTCTCCTGGTGATGGACATTTGGGTTGTTTCCAGTTGGAGGGGTATTATGAATAAAGCTGCTGTAAACATTCACATCTTTATTGTGAACATACGCACTTATTTCTTTCAAGAAAATTCCTAGAAATGGAATTCCTGGGTTAGGAGGTAAGTGCGTGTTTTACTTTACAGGACACTGGTGAAACATTTTCCAAAGTACTTGTAACATTCTGTGTTCCATTCAGCAACTAAGAAGAGTTCTGGGGCTTCCCTGGTGGCGCAGTGGTTGAGAGTCTGCCTGCCGATGCAGGGGACACGGGTTCGTGCCCCGGTCCGGGAAGATCCCACATGCCGCGGAGCAGCTGGGCCCGTGAGCCATGGCCGCTGAGCCTGCGCATCTGGAGCCTGTGCTCCGCAACGGGAGAGGCCACAACAGTGAGAGGCCCGCTTACCAAAAAAAAAAAAAAAAAAAAAATGCTCATGGGCCATTCGTATACATTCTTTTTTTTTTTAAGTTAGGGTTTTAACATTTTTTCAATTGAGGAGTTTTTTGGCTTTTGGTTTTTTGGCCACAGGGCTTGCAGGATCTTAGTTCCCCAACCATGGATTGAAGCCATGCTCCCTGCAATGGAACGTGGAGTCCTAACCACTGGACCGCCAGCGAAGTCCCATAAACATTCTTTTCTAAAGAGTCTGTCAAATCTTTTGACCATTTTGAATTGAGCACATGCCCTTTGATTATTCAGTTGTAGGATTTTCTATATAATCTGGACACCAGTCCTTTATCAGTTATATGTTTTGCAATATTTTCTTCACATTTGTGGTTTCCCTTTTCCTTTTCTTAACAGTAAGCAGAAGTTTTCAATTTTGATGGAGTCAATCTGTTGATATTTCAATCTGTTGATGGTTATTGCTTCCTGTGTCCCATCTAAGAAATTTCAGCCTGTACACACCAAGAAGTTTTTTTTAATGTTTTCTTTGAAAAGCTTTATAGTTTTGGTTTTGACATTTAGATCTATGATCCACGAACGTTGTCTATAAGGTGAAGTAAGCGTCAAGGTTCGTTCGCTCAATATGGACTCCCAGTTGTTCCAGGACCATTTGTTCAAAAGACTTCTTTTCCCCATTGAGATGCTTTGGCCCCTTTGTCAAAAATCAACATGTTGTATAAGTGTGGACCTACCTCTGGACTCTCCACACAGCCACATTAATCTATTTGCTGTGCCTTGACCCCTTAGCCTTGAAATCCGTTTGGGTAAGTTCTCTAACTTACAGCAAATATTTTGGCTGCCATAGGTCCTTTGCATTTCCATAGAAATATTAGAATCAGCTCTTGACAATTTATATATTTTCACAAGGCTGCTGAGAATATAATTGGGATTGCGCCAAATCTATCGGTCAGCTGGGGAGAACCAACCGCTTAACAACATTGAGTCCTCCAATCCATGAACATACTACTTCCTTCCATTTATCTTAAGACTTTTAAAATTTTGTTCTTTTGTTAAATTTATTACTAAGTCGTTTATGCTTTTTGTGTTATTGCAAATGGAATTTTTTTTTTTAATTATTTATTTTTGGCTGCATTTGGGTCTGTTGCTACGCACGGGCTTTCTCTAGTTGTGGCGAGCAGGGGCTACACTTCATTGCGGTGCGTGGGCTTCTTATTGCGGCAGCTTCTCTTGCTGTGGAGCACGGGCTCTAGGCACGCAGGCTTCAGTAGTTGTGGCACATGGGCTCAGTAGTTGTGGCTCGTGGGCTCTAGAGCGCAGGCTCAGTAGCTGTGGCACACGGGCTTAGTTGCTCCATGGCATGTAGGATCTTCCCAGACCAGGGCTTGAACCCGTATCCCTTGCATTGGCAGGCGGATTCTTAACCACTGTGCCACCAGGGAAGCCCGCAAATGGAATTTTAAAATTTTTCATTTTCACCACCGCGCACCTATTAAAATGACCAAAATCCAGAACACTGACAACACCAAATGCTGACCAGGATGTGGAGCAACAGAAACTCTCATTCACTGCTGGCAGGAGTACAAAATGGAGCAGCCACTTTGGAAGACAGTTTGGCAGTTTTTACAAAATTAAACATACTTTTCTTGTACGATCCCGCAATAGCGCTCCTTGGGATTTTTTTCTTTTTTCCTTTAACATCTTTATTGGAGTATTATTGCTTTACAATGTTGTGTTAGTTTCTGCTGTATGCAAAAGATTTTAAGTTTCATTAGGTCCCATTTGTTTATTTTTGGTTTTATTTCCATTTCTCTAGGAGGTGGGTCAAAAAAGATCTTGCTGTGATTTATGTCATAGAGTGTTCTGCCTATGTTTTCCTCTAAGAGTCTTATAGTGTCTGGCCTTACATTTAGGTCTTTAGTGCTCCTTGGTATTTATTCAAAGCAGTTTAAAAACGTATGTCCACACAAAAACCTGCACACAGATGTTTACAGCAGCTTTACTCATAATTGTCAAACTTTGGAAACAACCAAGATGTCTTTCATCAGGTGAATGGGTAAATAAACTGTGGTAATCTGGACAATGGAATATTATTCAATGATAAAATGAAATAAGCTATCAAGCCATGAAAAGGCATAGAGGAAACTTAAATGCATATTACTAAGTGAAAGAAGCCAATCTGAAAAGGTTGCATACTGTACGATTCAAACTATAACATTCTGGAAAAGGCAAAACTATGGAGACAGTAAAAAAAATCAGTGGTTGCCAGGAGTTAGGGGAAGGGAGAGTATAGACAGATCATTTTTAGGGCAGTGAAAATACTCTATATAGAGAATACTCTCTATGTATCTAATGGTAGATATATGTCATTTTACATTTACCCAAACCCATAGAATATACACACCAAGAGTGAGCCCTAATGTAAGCCATGGACCTTGGATAATAATGGTGAGTCAATTTAGGTTCATCATTTGTAATAAATGTACCACTGTGGTGGAGGATGTTGATAATGGGGGAGGCTATGCACATGTGAAGGCCGGGGGTGTATGGGAAATCTCAACAAATTTATTTATTTTATATTTTGGCTGCGCCAAGTGACTTGTGAGATCTTAGTTCCCCAACCAGGCATTAACCCAGGCCATGGCAGTGGAAGCAGCAAGTCCTAACCATTGGACCACCAAGGAGTTCTCAAATCTCAACAAATTTAAAAGAAATGAAATCAGAGTGTGTTCTCTGATCATAAGAGAATCAAAGTAGAAATCAATAACAGAAAGACAACAGGAAAATCTCCAAACGCTTGGGAACTAAACAACACACTTACAAATTATCCATAGGTCAGGCTTCCCTGGTGGCACAGTGGTTAAGAATCCTCCGGCCAATGCAGGAGACATGGGTTCAAGCCCTGGTCTGGGAAGATCCCACATGCTGCGGAGCAACTAAGCCCATGCGCCACAACTACTGAGCCCGTGTGCCACAACTACTGAATCCCATGTGCCTAGAGCCCATGCTCCGCAACAAGAGAAGCCACAGCAATAAGCCCGCACACCACAAGGAAGAGTAGCCCCCGCTCACCACAACTAGAGAAAAGCCTGCATGCAGCAACAAAGACCCAATGCAGCCAAAACTAAATAAAATAAAATGAATAAATTAAATACATACATACATACATACATAAATTATCCATAGGTCAAAGAAGAAGTCTCAAAGGAAATTTTAAAAATACATAGAACTGAATGAAAACAAAAACACAGAATATCAAAATTTGTGGGATGCAGCTAAAGTAGTGTGGTGAGGGAAATTTATAGCACTAAATACTTACATTAGAAAGAGAGAAAGTCTCAGGTCATTCATCTAATCTCTCACCTTAAGAAACTAGACTTTAGAAGTAGTTTTATGTGAATGAAATACCCCACCTACAAAGTATAAACTGTAAATCCAGTATTGTATTGGGGAAAAAATTTAAAGATGAAACTAGGAAAAAAAGAACAAAATAAATCCAAAACAAACAGAAGGGAGGAAATAATAAATATAAAAGCAAAAATCCATAAAATTAAAATCATAAAAACAATAGAAAAAATCATAGAAACAAAAAGCTGATTCTTTGAGATGATCAATACAATTGAGAAATCTCTGGCAAGACTAAAAACGAAAAAAAAAAAGACAAATCACCAATATCAGGAATGGAACAGGGGATACTCTACAGACTATGAAGACATCAAAAGGATAAAAAGGGAACATTGTGAATGGCTCTACAAATATAAACTTGGCAACGTAGAGAAAATGGACCAATTCCTTGGAAAGCACAAACTATCACAACTCACTCAATATGAAATAAATCATTTCAATAACACTATAAGTATTAAAGAAATTGAAATAAGAAGAGAAGGGAACATTTCCAATTCATTTTATGAGGGCAGTATTACCCTGATACCAAAACCAGATGGCACAAAAAAAAAAGAAAAGAAAACTACAGATCCACATCCCTAATGAATGCAGAGGCAAAAACCCTTAACAAAATATTAGAATTTGGCAATATATTAAAAAGAATTATACACTGTGACCAAGTGGGGCTTATTCTAGGGGTATAAGACTGGTTCAATATTTGAAATAAATCAATGTAATCCACTGTAAACAGGCTTAAGAAGAAAAATCACATGATTATACTAGTGAATACAGAAAAAAAATGACAAAATTTAACTCCCAGTCAAAAAACCGTCTAAGAACACTAAGAGTGGAAGGGAATTTCCTCCACCTGATAGAGAACATCTACCAAAAAGCTACAACTACCATTATACTTAATGGTTAAAGATGGAATGTATTCCCCGCCTAAGAATGGGAAGAAGGATGCCCACTCTCAACAATCTATGTTTATTTAGTGCTAGAAGTTCTACCCAAAGCAATAAGGCAAGAAAAGGAAATAAAAGCCATATAGATCAGAAAGGAAGAAATTAAAACATCCCTATTTGCAGATGACAAGATTGTCTATGTAGAAAATCCCAAGAAGTCTACAAAAAATATCCCAGAATTAATAACTGAGTTCATCCTGGTCATAGGATACCAGATCAACACACAAAAATCAATTGTATATCTCTACATCAGCAACGAACACATGGAAACCAAAATTACAAGTATAATACCATTATAGGGACTTCCCTGGTGGCACAGTGGTTGAGAATCTGCCTGCCAATGTATGTTCAAGCCCTGGTCCGGGAAGATCCCACATGCCGCGGAGCAACTAAGCCCGTGTGCCACAACTACTGAGCCCACACACCTAGAACCCGCACTCTGCAAGAAGAGAAGCCACCACAATGAGTAGCCGGAGCACCGCAGTGAAGAGTAGCCCCCCTCGTTGAAACTAGAGAAAGCCTGTGCACAGCAACAAGGACCCAAAACAGCCAAAAATAAATAAATAAAAATAAATTTATTTTTTAAATACCATTATAAAGACTCAAAAAGATGAAATACTTAGGTATAAATAAAATGTGTACAGGACTTGCATGTTGAAAACTACAAAACTTTAATAAAAGAAATTTTTTAAAGACCTAAATAAATGGAGAGAGAATTTGTGTTCATGGATTGGAAGAATCAGCAAAGTAAAAATATCAGTTCTCCCAGAATTGATCTGTAAGTTTAATGCAATTTCTATCAAAATCCAATCAAGATTATTTTAATATTTAAAATAAATTTATGTTTATTTTTTAATTTATTTATTTTTGGATGCATTGGGTCTTCTTGTTGCACACGGGCTTTCTCTAGCTGCGGTGAGCAGGGGCTACTCTTCGTTGCAGTGTGCGGGCTTATTGCGGTGGCTTCTCTTGTTGTGGAGCATGGGCTCTAGGCATGTGTGCTTCAGAAGTTGCTGCACACGGGCTCAGTAGTTTTGGCGCATGGGCTTAGTTTCTCCATGGCATGTGGGATCTTCCCGGACTAGGGCTCGAACCCTCATCCCCTGCATTGGCAGGCAGATTCTTAACCACTGAGCCACCAGGGAAGCCCCAAGATTATTTTTAGATATGGATGATATTATTCTAAAATTTATATGGAAAAAGCAAAGGAATTAGAAAACCTAAAACAATTTTGAAAAAGAATAAGAAAGTGGGAGGAATCACTCTACCCAATTTAAAAATACTATATAGCTACAATAATCAAGACTGTGTGATATTGGTGGAGGGACAGACACATAGATCAATGGATAAGAAAAGAGAACCAGAAAAAGACCCACACAAATATATACATGTGATTTTTTAATTAAGGTAGAAAATAATTCAATGGAGAAAGGACAGCCTTTTCAACAAATGGTGCTGGAACAATTGGCCATCTATAGACCAAAAAAAAAAGTTGAACCACAAACTAAACCTTACTCTTTATATAAAAAATAACTCTGGATGTAAAATTATAAAACGTTTAGAGAAAAAATAGGAGAAAAATCTTCTGGAGCTAGTATCTGGGTCTAGGAAAAGAGGTCTTAGACTTAACACAAAAAGCACAATCGATATTAGAAAAAAATTGATAAACTGGACTTCCTCAAACTTCAAACGTTTTGCTTTGCCAAAGACCCTGTTAAGAGGAAGAAAAGACAAACCACGGACAGGAGAAAATAGTTGCAAATCACCTAACATCTAACATCACAAATCATCTAACAAAGAACTTGTATCTAGATTATATAAAGGATTCTCAAAACTCAACAGCAAAAACCCCCCACAAACAAACCAATTAGAAAATGGACAGAATATATGAAGAGATATTTCACTGAAGATATATGGATGGCAAATAGGCACATAAAAAAGATGTTCAACATCACTAGCCATTAGGGAAATGCAAATTTAGTCCACAATGAGGTATCACTATACACCTGTTAAAATGACTAAAGTTAAAGAAAAATACTGAAATACAAAAAATCAAATGCTGGTGAGGATGCAGAGAAACTGGGACATTCATGCCTTCTTGTTGTAGAAAATAGCACAGCCACAGTGCAATACAGGTTGATAGGTTTTCAAAAAACTGAACATAGAGTTACCATATGACCCAGCAGTCAAGTTTCTGGGCATTTATCTAACAGAAATGAAAACTTATATCCACATTAAAATGCATACATGAACGTTCACAGCAGCTTTATTTGTAATAGGCCAAAACTGGAAACAACCCAAATGCCCTTCAGTAGGTGAGTGGTTTTAAACAAACCATGGAATAGTACTCAGCAACAAAAAAGGAACAAACTGTTTTATACGCACAACAGCTTGCATGGATCTCAAAGGCATCACATTGAGTGAAAAAGCCATTCTGAAAAGGTCACGTGGTGTAGGATTTCATACGCATAACATCCCCTAAATGAGAAAATGATAGAGCTGGAGAATAGATGAGTGTTTTGCTAGAATTAAGGGTGGAGGGGGCAGGGGTTGGATGTGACTATAAAGGGGCCATATGGGAGTGATCTTTGGGGGGTGGAATAGTTCTGCATCTTGATGACCATGGTAGTTACATGAATACACACGTGTGATAAAACAATACAGAACTCTTTGCACCCATTGTACCAGTGCCAATCTCCAGGTTTTGCTATTAGACTATTATGTAAGATATAACCATTGGGGAAAACTAGCTCAAGGTACCCTCTCTGTTCTATGTTTGGAACTTTCTGTGAATCTATAATTACTTCAAAACCAAAATTTTTTTAAAGAGGAAGGAAAAAATACTTCAACCCAATAATTCTATAACCAGCAAAAATATCCTTTAGGAATGAAGACAAGATAGTCACTTTCAGATTTAATAAAAGTTGGGGTTTTTTTAAACCATTTTTTAAATTGAAGTATAGTTAATTTACAATGTTGTGTTAGTTTCAGGTGGACAGCAAAGTGGTTCCGTTTTATATACATAAATATTTACATATATTAATATTTTATATACATAAATATTGTTTTTCAGAGTAATAAAAGTTGTTTTGTAAATAGAGACTTTTTCACCAGAAGACACGTACATAAGCAACGCTAAAAGGGAAAGAATACGAGATGGAAATTCAGATCTTCAAGAAGCGTAAAATATCTATTTACCTAGATGTTTATCATTTAGAAATGATAAATGTCTAGGTAAATAGAAAAGATCATATTTTCCTCTTAATTTCTGTAAAGTATATAGAACTCCCTAAAGCAAAAATTATATACATTTACATATGACAACTATAGCATGAAGGGTGGCAGGGTGGGAGCCAATGGACTTCCACAGTTGCCAGGAGTCTATGTTTACTTTATGTGAGGTGGTTCCATGTTAGCTCTAAGTTGAAAAGTCAGGGATGTAGGAATGAATATTTTAATCCCTTAAGCAACCACTAAATAATAATAATAACAATAATATTGGTGCAAAGAGGGTAGGAAAAAAAGTACAGAGGAACAAATTGAAGAGTTGTACTTTAAATATAAAGACACAGCTGGATTAAAAGTAACTGGATGGAAAAATGTAACACGTGCACACGGTAAGCCAAGGGAGGATGGCAAGTTATATAAATATCACAGCAAAGACAGCTGTGTCCCAGGTGTCCTCAAGACCCACTCCCTAACTTCATGCCCAGCTCCATCTGGGGCCTCCTCCTGGGGAAGCCTCCTGTGACACCAAGGAGGGAAGGGTGACACGTGGGGCACCGAGGCAGGGCTGTGTGTGAACTCAGGCTGGGTCTTCCTCCGGCCCCTTTCCACCTGCCGAAGCCTGGCCTCGGTTTGTCACATACCCGGGGGTGCTCAGTGGGGACTGGCAGATTCTGTGGATTCCTGGGTGGTTTCTTGATACTGAAGGCTGCCATCTGCCTTGGTATACCAGCTCCTGGCCAGAGCCAGAGGGTGGGGAGGGATTCAGGGGGTCAACAAAATATTTACTGAGCACTTACTGTGTGCCAGACCTACCTGCGCCAGGTCCAGGGGTTATATCAGCGAACTGTACAAACCCAGACCCTCGCCTCAAGGAGCTTATATTCTGGTAACGGGCTAGGGAACGGAGACAGTAAACTACGCATCATAAAAAATAGATTATGAAGTTCGTTAGAAGGATACTAGTGCTACGGGTCTGGCATACGTGGCCTTTATTATGTTGCGGTAGGTTCCCTCTATGCCCACTTTCTGGAGAGTGTTTATCATAAATGGGTATTGAATTTTGTCTGCATCTATCGAGATGATCACACGGTTTTTATTCTTCAATTTGTTGATGTGGTGTATCACACTGATTGATTTGAGGCTATTGAAAAATCCTTGCATCCCTGGGATAAATCCCACTTGATCACGGGGAAACCAAGTGAGGTAGGGTGAAGCGTGGGGTGTGCAGGGGTGGGGTGTGCAGGGGTGGGTCTGGGCAGGTTGCTCTGGGTGGACTTCTTGAAGAGGTGAAGTTTGAGCCGACTTGAAGCGGGGGAGGGAGGGAGGGAGGGAGCCCCCTGATCTCTGGGGAAGAGCCCCGGGCAGAGGGAACAAAGGGAGCCTGGAAGGTGCCAGGAACAGCAGATTCTCGGGGTAGGGTGAGCACTGCCGCGATGCTCCTGTCACTTGGGCACCCAAAGGCCAGGCCCAGGCTCTGTCCCTCAACTTGCGGAAGGACAGGTGATCCACCAGGGGACTCCCGCTTTGCAGGGAGGCTGGGGAGTGAGGCTGCGGTCCAGGTTTGGCAGGATTTATTAGGAAAACAGACTTGCTGTTATCAGGCAGCCAAGTCAGTCCTGGCTGCCCTGTGGCTGTGCTGTCAGAGTCCATCCCCTGTCCCAAACCCAAGATCTGTTTGCCCTGCCCACTGTCTGAACACATACCCAGGTGTCCTCCCGATGGATTTGGAAAACGTCTGCTGCAGGTCGCATCCTTGGACACATCTGTTCCCAAATCGTCCTTATAGGCTTCTAAAGAACCCACAGTCTAGGCCAGGCCCCCAGTGCATCCAAACCCAGTGGTCTCTCCATCCATTTCCCCTCCTAACGTTGCCCAGCCTGGCCACTTGACAACCACCATGGACTCCCCTCCCTCCTCCCTTGTTGATGGGCGTGTTTCCCTCCAGAAGAGCCTTCCCACCACACCTCCAGTGCCCTGCTCATCCCGTCCCCCTTTGGCTGGTATTGGCAAGCCCCATCAAGGAACATTCCATATCATACAGGTATTGATATTCCAGATAAAATCTTGGCAGCCCCCGTTAACCATCTTAACTGTCGAAATGCCCACAGGACGTGGGATTAGCTCTGCAGCACATGCAAAATGAGGGGATTTTATTTGGTGTTCAGGATTTATACATGTATACTGTGTGGGGGGGTCCCGAATATGTATTTAAATCAAGTAACTTAATCCACGGAGTTCAAGGCTAAAACCACCATAGGAAAATGGCATTTGCATATATTAATCTCTTAATATCCACAGGGGAGAATGTGCAGAAGAAAGCGGGGCGACCTGGAATTGGAGGATCCCAGAGAAATCGCCAGGTGGTGGCTGCTCTCTGTGCTCACCTGCTCCGCGCCTGCCCCGCCGTCCCCCAGCCCCGCCACACACACACACACCTGGCCGGACGCAGACTCACCAGGGTAGGGGCCGCCGGCGTCTACACTGAATCCCCCTGGGCCTGGCGTTCTGGGATGAGTGAACAAATGAACAAATGAACGTGTGCACCGCGAGCACATGCTCTAAACAAAAACACGAGATGCTGAGGGGCAGGACAGGAGATGAAGACTGAGCCTGGAAGGGGTTCTGTTCTGGTTGGGGAAGAACAAACAAGGGGCTGAGAGAACCACGGAGGGGGCGTGGGGATGCCCAGTGCCCATGGACCGTCAGGACAGCGCTCTGGGGAGACTGGAGGTGGAAAGGAAGCAGCAGTGGGGAGAGGCTCAGGCGGACGGCACAGCGCAGGCCGAGGCCGGCGGGTCCAGAAAGAGCTCAGGATGAGCCGCCACGGGGGGGGCCGGAGCCGGCTCTCAGGGCCTCGGGAGCCTTGGGGCAGACTGCATTTTACTCCAAGCACTTGTGAGAGGCAGTGGTGACAATTAGGGAACATAGCCGTATTTCTGGAGCGAGGACAGCCACTCTTCCTCAGCCAGCTGACAAACTGAAAACACGTGAGCGCACACCCCTTCCCCCACTCGGAGTGCAGCCCACGCCCCCTTGTCACACACACGTGTGCATACACACGCTGGCAGCCCAGAAGACAGCCTCAGCAAGAAGGCCGGTCAGTGGGGGACCCAGCGTTCAGCTGACCTTGACCATGGCGCCCTAGGCCAGGTGGAGAGGCCGGTTTCCCTTCTCGGCAGCTCCCAGCGGAGGAGCCAGAGACTAAGCCCCATGTGCAAAGATGCCCCAGGGCTCCTGGGGGCACAAGGCTCCCAGCTCCACTCCCAGCAGGGCCCCTGGGGAAAGACAGCCAAGCCCGGTGCCCAGTCTCCTCCAGCAGCAGCAGCTTCTGAGCTGGCACTTCTGGGACCCTGGGGTGTCTGAGTTCATTTAACTCCCTCCTTAGAGATGGTGAAACCGAGGAACTGACTTGCCCGAAGCCACAGAGCCCATCAAGGGCAGGGGCTGGGTTTGAACCCCTTCCGCCTGCGCAGCTTGTGCCCCTTCCCCAGTCACCCGGCCGCATCCCTGCCCCGTCAGGGGTTTCAGTTCAGCAGACTCTCATTCATTCAAAGCCTCCTTAATTCAGAATTCTGGAGAGGAGGAACTTCTCCTTTGCAACAAACATGGAGAGAATAGATGAACTGCATTAGCAAGATTCATGGCGAAAGGGTTAACCTGGAAGGAGAGACAGTCAAAAACCTGAGAAGCGCACCGCTCACAGAGGATCTTCACCAGAGCCTCTGTGGTCCCAGTGTGCACCACGGGGGAGGCGGAGGCACTAGCCTAGCTGGAGGAAGACCTGCGTTTGCTCTCTGCTGTGTGACCTAGGGCCGGGACACAGCCTCTCCGAACCTCAGTTTCCCATCGAGAGCGTAAATAATAATGCCTTCCCCGCAGAGCGGCTGCGAGAGGTGATGTGTATGAAAACAGTGTGAGGCTTGGTGCATAGTAGGTGCTCAGTAAATCACAGCTGTTTTACAAGAGTTAAAAAGCACCTCATGAACCAAATCTCATGCATCTCATCTTCTCACCAATTCACACTGGTCTTCCCAGACATCGATGAGAGCTCCACATACAGTTCTTGCATCTGGCTCAGGGTGGGGTCCCCTGCACTTGACCTACCGATGGGTATCAATCAGGTTCTCTGCTGAGGGCTGGGCACACAGCAGTGGCCTAGACAGACAAGATCCCTGCCCCCATGCATAGTCTCGCTATTGAGCGCGCCCGACAAGGGCACAAAGAAGGGTGACAGGCGGTAGGGTTGCCAGATTAAATACCAGATGCCGAGTTACATTTGAGTTTGAGATAGACAACATTTTTTTTTTAGTATAAATATATCCGGACCAATATTCAGGATAGAGACTTCCCTGGTGGTCCAGCGGTTTAAGACTCTGCACTCCCAATGCAGGGAACTAGAGCCCACATGCGTGCCTCAACTAAAGATCCCACACACCGCAAGGAAGATCCCGCGTGCCGCAACTAAGACCTGGCACAGCCAAATAAATAAATAATTTTTTTTTTAAAGAAAGTACTCTTTTTTTAAAAAATTTATTTATTTATGGCTGTGTTGGGTCTTCGTTTCTGTGCGAGGGCTTTCTCTAGTTGCGGCAAGTGGGGGCCACTCTTCATCGCGGTGCGCGTGCCTCTCACTATCGCGGCCTCTCTTGTTGCAGAGCACAGGCTCCAGACGCGCAGGCTCAGTAATTGTGGCTCATGGGCCTAGTTGCTCCGTGGCATGTGGGATCTTCCCAGACCAGGACTTGAACCCGTGTCCCCTGCCTTGGCAGGCAGATTCTCAACCACTGCGCCACCAGGGGAGTCCTAAATACATATTTTTAAAAAAATATTCAGGATATACTTATACTCGAAAGTTATTTGTCGCTTATCTGACATTTATGTTTGAGTGTGCTGTATTTTTCTTTTACTTCTGTTGCTAAATCTGGCAGCCCTACAGAGCTGGTCTTTCCACTTTTAGCAGTGATCCAGCCCCTCCTACAGAAGTCCTTCTCCTGAATGAACAGACCTGTGGGCCAGGGGATAAACTGAGGGACAAGCCCACAAGAGAAGCGCAAGGGGTGGTCCAGGAGGCCCCTGACAAGGTGACTTTTGAGCTCTGACCTGAAGTGTAGAAAGCAAGAGTAAGGGTGTTACATTTATGAAGAGGAGGGGAGAGCTGGGGGAAGCGAGGCAGAGAGCCACGGGCTTCGGAGGAGAGCGCGCGGGCCAGGCTGGGGGTGGGGGGTGGGGGGAGCATGGCGGGCTTCAGAGAGGAGGCAGAATGGAGCCAGGCCTTGATGCACGAGGACGGGGTAGCTGGACAGAGGGGAGGGGTGCTGAGGGACCCCAGCTTGAAAGGGGGATAGTCTCCCCTCCCTGGTAATCCAGGCAGTAGGCCCCTGAGGTATGGCATCCCATGCCACGGACCGCCTCTCACAAGGGTCTCTGACACACGGGGAAATGCACACAACACAATGTTGGGTGAGAAATTCAAGTTACAAAACAGACGGCAGCTACGGTGTTGCAGGGGTTGAAGCAGACCACCTGACCTAGCACATCACAGGAGCTCAAGAGATGTGGAATCAATGAAATCATCGTTTTCCCATTTGCAGACAAACTCAGGGGAAGCAGAGGTATCTCTAAGGTGTTTTTCTTTCCGTTTCGAGAATATTTTACTGAATGAATGAACAAATCCAACAGATGTCAGTTTAATAGGACTCCATCCAGAAACCACTGGTCCCAGACTTAGTAATAAAACAACAAGCAAAGATGGAACCTGCCTCCTGGTCCCCAGTGGGCGCCATGGCTCTTGAACTTGAGATAATCAGTGCGCTTGCGAGTTCCCGCTCCCTCTGCTGGGTCTGCGAAGCCTCCTGCCAAGCACAGCGGGAGAGATCAGCTCCAGAGCCTCCAACACCCCAGCCCTGTGTTCTCAGCCCACTGGGCCTTGAATGGGTGTAAGATCCTGGCTCGACAACGAGGGGGGTGGGACGGAGGAAGGGAGCTCTGTGGGGTGGCCATCTGGCACAGACTGAAGGTTTCACTCACCACTGTCCTCCTGTGTGTCCTCGGGCAAGTGGCTTCACCTCTCTGAGCCTCAGCGTCCTCTGTGATGCAGGGACGGATTATAGCGATGCTGCCCTTCACTGAGTCACAAAGGTTTGGGGACAACTTGTTGCATGCCAGGCACCACACCAGGGGTGGAGCTACAGAAAGAAGGCCTTGGGACGCCCAGCTCAGGTTCTCACATGAAGGCACCAAGCTGAGGTTCTCACACAGAGGCACCAGACAATGAACAGGGGCTCAGCCCACGGGATGATCATGCAGGGTGGTCAGGGAGGCCCCTCAGACAGGCTGGTCTTGGAGCTCAGACCTGAAGCCTGGGAAGGAGGAGAGAAGACAGATCCTTTCCTTACAGGCTGCGGGCGAGAGGGTTCCTGACAGCCAGTTCCTGCTGGATAAAAGGATCCCCAGCCCAAAGAACCAAGTGTCGTGCTTAAAAGGTCCCCCTCGATCCCCCCCAGCCCTTTTTTGGAGAGGGAGGTGTTGGCAATGACCTCTTTATTGAAGTATAGTTGATGTACAATATTGTATAAGTGGCAGGTGTACAATATATTGACTGACAACTTTTAAAGGTTCTGCCCCATTTATAGGTATTATAAGATACTGTGATCCCTCCAGCTTTTTAAGATTTTTGTTATTAATAATAACACACGAGGGTTTCCCTGGTGGCGCAGTGGCTGGGAGTCCGCCTGCCGATGCAGGGGACACGGGTTCGTGCCCCGGTCCGGGAAGATCCCACATGCCGCGGAGCGGCTGGGCCCGTGAGCCATGGCCGCTGAGCCTGCGCGTCCGGAGCCTGTGCTCTGCAGCGGGAGAGGCCGCAACGGTGAGAGGCCCGCGTACCGCAAAAAAAATTAATAATAATAACACACGGGTAAAGTTTGTTGAGCACTTACCATGAGTCCACGTCCTCCATGCTTTGAGGGGTTAACGTGCTCAGACCACACAGCTGGACGGGGCAGCGGGGCGATGCCCTGCCAGGGCTACACAGCAGCTGGCAGCAGGCAGAGCCAGTGAGCCGCGGCCCAGCCTGGACCCCCGTGTTGGCGCCTCCTGGGACCTCTCCTAAGGGGAGGAGGGAGCGAGGGCACAGGCTGGAGACTGGGGCAGGGAGGAGCCCTTCCCGCCGCACCCCTACACCATCAGACCCCGAAGCCCCTCTGGCCATCAGGCCCCACCCTTTTCCTCTAAGGAAGGAGAAGCTGAGGCCCCCCCAGGAGACTCAGATCTCCCGACTCCCACCCCAATGCTCCCTCCACGCTGCCGGCGCATCCCTCAGAGTCCCCTACCCAGGAAAGCCCCCCTCCCCCGCAGCCCCTCCCATGACCGGTGTGCAGGGGGTGCGTCGGGACGGGTGGGGAAAAGGGAGCCAAAGCTCTGCTCTGAGACCAAGAGCCAGACCTGGGCACCCAGCAGCCCTCTAGGGCCACCCACGTGTGTCCACACAGCGGCCTCTCCCTCCACGTACCACCACCCCCACCCCGAAGTGTCTCCTTCGATGCCACTGTGTGCCCGAGAGGTTGCAAAGGGGAGGGGCCGCCTGGTCAAAGGAGACCCCTGCAGCATGGAGTGTCGTGGTGGACAGCAGATCCAGCGAAGGCAGGGTCCCGGGGTTCCAGGCTCACCCGGTGACCCTGAGTGGCTGTTCCTTCCAAGGCCCATACACACTGTCCAGACTCCTGGGCCCCTCGCTGTCCCCCAGCCCCTTCCCTCCACAACACACTCCCATTTCTCCACACCCTTCTCCTTCCAAACGACTAGAACTGAGTAACCAGAAGTGACTCCACTGGCGCTAGACCTCTCGCCATGTGGGGTGAAGTCAGGCCCATTCCCCAGCTCACTTGCTGTGTGACCTTGAACACATCACTGGCCCTCTCTGATCAGCTTCCTCACCTTAAAATGGGGGTCACGTCAGCCCCAAGCCTGCAGGGCTGTTGGAGGAGGGGGAGTCCCAGAAGATGCACTCAGCACAGACACAGCACCAAGTGCCTGAACCCCTCCTGCCAAACTCGTCACCACCTTTGGGGCAAACTTAACAAAACGAGTATCAACCGGGTCTCCTGACTGACAAGAGAGCAAAACTCTACCCATGGCTCCCGGTCCTGACCCAGCCCTTCGGGTGCGACCTTCGCTACGTTTCACTCAGTCTGAGTCATTGTATTATTATTTTTATTTTATTTATTTTTATTTTTTTCGGTACGCAGGCCTCTCACTGTTGAGGCCTCTCCCGTTGCGGAGCACAGGCTCCGGACGCACAGGCTCAGCGACCATGGCTCACGGGCCCAGCCGCTCCGCGGCATGTGGGATCTTCCCGGACCGGGGCACGAACCCGCGTCCCCCGCATCGGCAGGCGGACTCTCAACCACTGCGCCACCAGGGAAGCCCCATTGTATTATTTGATATTTTTCTTTAGACGAATTCACTATTCTCACCTAAATAAATGAGGCTATCCGGGAACTCTATATGATTACTGTAAGTGGAAAATTAAGATCCCATGCCATAAATAGAAGATAAAAGTAAAGATAAATTACAATTAAAATAAAACAGTGTTAACAAAATCTATCTGGCTATCGTTGCCTGCCACAGTGCTTTGTTATAAAGGGTTGGGGAGTGTGAGCTTCTCCTTCAGGAAACTGAGGGAGAGTGCAGAAGGGAGTCTGTGGGGCTCCTGGAATCACCCCCTCCTATGTCACCGGGGCTGCACGCACAACTGGGAAACCTCAACCAGTGGGGGACACCCCCGGGCCACTTAACCAGGGATGGGGCTCCCTGCAAGGTAGGGACCCGACCTCATTTAGCTGACAGGTACTGTCATTACCTCCCTGCCAGAGGCGAGTACCACTGTGGTCCTGTTACAGAGGAGGACACCCAAGTCCTGGGCGGGGCAAGCCTGGCCCATGGCCTCCTGCTGGAAGTGGGCGGACCACAGCCCTCAGCCATCTGCTCCCCGCATGGCCAGTCTGTTCTCTACAAAGTCTCCACATTTTGGGGGGCTCCCCTCCACTGGATACCCTCCCCACCTGGCACCCCATGTTCAACCCCACCCACCAGGGGGCCCCCTCCTCCAGCCGCAGTGGCTCCCCCCACTCCTGGAGGGTGGGGTCACCGTCGCACTGAGGATCACGGGGTCTGCTGGGCTGCTCTGCTCTGTGGGACCCAGCACTCTCTGTAAGCAGGGCCCTGCTGACCGTTGTCCCCTCCACACAGACAACGCAGCCCAGCACCTTGGCCAGAGATGGAGGGGAAGGAGGCCACCCCCCCAAACCCTCACAAACTACCCTCTTGATTTCTAAGTGAAGCAGGTACGTCGGATCACAAACCTCCCATAAGCTAACCATTTCCTTCATGAGAACGCAAGTATAAGTCTCAGAAAGGGATGCGTGAATGAAAATGGGTGACGGTGATAAAGAGAGTAAGAGACTCACGAGGGTGCCTGGACGGTCCCCGAACAGTCCTTTGGGTGGGAGGCCAGCCGAGATGGAGGGGATGCTTCACTGAGGAAAGGAATGGCGGTTATTTGTCCCATCTCGCCCCCCCCAGAACGAGGAGGCAGAGACAGTCCATGCTCTGCACTGGCTGGCCGTGTCAGGGCCCAGACAGGCAGGCTGGTGGCATATGTCACAGGCGGCCAATCTGTCACTCAGCCCAAGTGCAGGCCGTGAGGCCTCTGTCCACATGGGTCCCACTGGGCCACGACCTCCTTCTGAAGCCCATAATGTTCCTTACTCTGACCCCACAACTTCCCTGGTTCCCCTCAGAACAGCCCGGACACTCTCTGACCCGAGAGCCTCCCTAACCCCTTATAAAATGCGATGAGCCCTGGGCGGAGAGAAGGTGGTGCGGGGTCGGGGGCGGGGGGCTCTTAAGCAGTCCCACTGGGCTGGGGCCACTCAGACCCAGTCTGCGGAGTGTCTGCCTTAGATGCAACCTGCAGGATGAATTTAAAGGTGAGCCCAGCCCTTTGCAGCCTAGAACAGTGATTCTGCAAGTGAGGGCCTGGCCAGGGGCGGTGGGCAGACCCCCTGCCTGCATGCAGACCCCTTATGAGAAACGCTCAGTCCCAGGACCCCACCCCCAGGGTCCTCAGAGCCGTCCTGCTCCGGTCAGGGAGCAGGAAAGCAGGAGGGCCGGCAGTTGTAAAGGGCAGCCCCCAGGCATCCCACCTCACCCTTCAGGTCACCGTGAGCAATTGCACCTTGACTCCTAGGTCTTAGCCTCAAGGTCACATCTAGGCAAGCGAAAGGGGAACCCCCCCCAAAAAAGGATTCCCTAGAGCAGAATGACTAAAAAGCAAGGACGATCACCGTGAAATAGAGATGGCAAGCGGAAAGCTTCTCCTAAAACATCTAAGTACTCTGGGGCCGGCAAGGAAGAGACACGGGGGGTGGTGAGGAGAACAGGGGTTTTGGTGCTACCTAGAGCTGGGTGCAAATCTCAGCTCCACCGGGGCCAGTTGTGTGACTTTGGGCAAGTGACCTCCCTTCTCTGAGCTTCGGTTTCCTCCTCTGCAAAATAGTCAAGACAATAGCACTGACCGAACACAGGTCTTCTGTAGATTTCCATACATTTGTGTGGAAAGCTCACGAAGTCTGGGAAATGCAGATACAATTGGCACAGGTGACAGCAATTACCATTATGGAATGTCACATACAGACAAATATTGGCAGGTATTAAACGTATAAGAAAATTGTAAGTAAAGAAACTTAAAACTGAGAATTCCTATGCATTAATTCAATTTGGTCTGCAGATTGGAACAGATTCCTGCAGTTCTATTTCTGTTCAGCTCCTGGTGCCATGTCATGTCAGAAGTGAGAAGCAAGCCTTGCGGCTATCTGGGGAAGCACATGCTGAAGGGGCCCTTGGGTCCCCGCCCGGGCTCCGAGCTTCAATCCGGGTACCTCGACTCCCAGAATGGGACAAGTGGCCGCCCCCTCCTCGAAGCAGAGGTGAGAAGCCTGAGGGACCTAAACCAGGCTGCCGGCGCTTGCAAGTCTGGGCTTTCTGGAGCTTGGTCGGCTTGAATAGGGGCGTGGTCACAAAGGGGCGTGGTCTCTACTCCCTCTGCCACGCCCACCGGGTGGGGGAGGTGAAGGGAGGGACCCGGGAGGGTAATCAGGACCTATAGAGGAGATTCACACAGTATTAGGAGGATCTGGGGGCACCAGAAAACCTTGTTCCCTGGGGCACCTCCTCTGCAGAAGAGAGCTGGCAAGCAGACGGAAGAATTCCCGAGGCTGCACACCTGGCCAAGGGGGAGGGGCCGGGGGCCAGGTGCAACCTGGGCAGGCAGAGAGCGGGAGGAAGCTGGGCCCCGCTGCGGTGCAGGGCAGAGCCTCCCAGGGAAGGCCAGTCGTCTGTTCCTCACTTATTCATTCATCCAGTTTGTAGCAATGTGTGGTCTGGGTGCGGGCCCCGGTGCCAGGGGAGCCGGCCGAAACCAAACACACGGCCCTGCCCTTACGGGGCTCAGAAAGGGTCAGCAAGGTAAGGGAGAGGTGGGATCAGATCGGGCCTGGGCGACGAGGACGTCGGGTCTCCCTCTCCCTGCCATGAGAAGCCACTGGAGGATTCTGAGCCTGCAAGAGACAAGATTGGACTTGCATTTTAAAAGAATGGTTTGGCCTACAGTGTGGAGAATAGGCTGAAGGGGAACAGAGGGTGAAGCCGGGAGAAGGTCAGTTAAAACAGAGGAGCGGGGATGGCAGCTGCCCCACCCCCCGCCCCGGGTCCCAGGAGGCCAGGAGAAGGGGCCAGGTTCCTGGTGTGTTTCCGGTTAGGGCGGACAAGACTCGCTGGTCTGGATGAGGATGTGAGAGGGACAGGAGTCAGGGACAACTCCAAGAGTTTTGACCTCAGAAAACGAAAACATAGTGTTTCCATTGGCTCTGGGGGGCAGGTTTGGGGTTAGCTGGTGGGAGGGACACCGTTTGCAACCGGTGAAGTGTGACGGGCCATGAGCCATCCCTCGGAGATGCTGGGGAGGCCATGGGATGTGCAGGCCTGGAGTTCAGGGGAGGGGCCGGCTGGAGGCAGGCATCTGGGGGATGTCCCTGCAAATCTGGTTCTCAGCCATGACCCAAGAGACCACCCAGGGAGAGCTGCAGACAGACGAGGGAAGAGGGGTCAGGACCGAGTCCTGGGGCAGGCCCAGGTTAACAGGGAGAAGAAAGCAAGAGGAAAGGTGGGAAGTCAAGAGAAGGGAGTATTCAGAGATGGAGGGAGTGACTGGCTGGGTCCATTGCTGCTGGCAAGTGGACCAAGCGTAACCTTTGGGGTCAGCAACGTGGTGATCAGCCCTGACCTTGGCAAAGGCTGTTTGGGTAGAGGGGCGGGAGCCTGACTGCAGCGGGCTCAGGAGATCACAGGAGGGGGCGCGTAGAAAGACCTCACTAAGACCACCCTGACAAGGAAGTGTGCCGGAAGAGGGTCGGATAAACAGCGCTGAAGCTGGGGTGAGAGAACTGTAGGGTCAAGGGGTGGCTGTTTTAAATATGGGAGGCATTCCAGCGTGTTTGTTGCCTGCTGATGGGGACGACCCAAGAGAGGGGACGTGAGAGAGATGGTGCAGAGCTGCAGAGAAGCCTGGAGTAGGTAAATGGAGAAGAGAAGATGCAGAGGGCCCCTCACCAGTTCCACTGCCTGGGGGCCGGAGCACGAGAGGCAGCACGCCGGACTCCACCACCCACCACCGGGACCAGGACTTGGCGAGAAAATAGGAGGAGGGAAAGGGCAGGGGTCTGAGGGTGGATGCAACAGAGACATTCGCCTGTAACCTGAGTGAGGACAGACAGAGGCAGTGGGGGAAGGACAAGGAAAAGGGGGTCAAAGATGGCAGGGGGCAAGGAATTATCAGACTCAACGTCGCAGAGGGAGTGTGTGGAAAGGCAGGAGTCGGAGAACAGGGAGCTGGAAACGGAGACTCCAGGTGGGCGAGGGCATTCCTGGAGAAGCCCAGATCCAGCTGTGGCCTTGGAAATGGCAGCTGGGGTAGGGGCTGAAAGGTCTTTGGAGCAGAGAGTTTCTGGGAACTGAGAGGTTAGACCAGGTGAGGGGAGGACGCCCCGCTTATCACGGAGATCTCGGCCTTCCCTGGAGTCAGGAATATTCCTGGCATCCTGGCTCCAGCTGCAGAGCAGAGGCTGCCTGAGGCCTCCTTGCAGACCACCCTCTGTCCCCCTAAGCAAGGACATCTCTTGATGGTGGCTTCTGGCAAAGGCAATCTTCGAAGTTTTGTTTTGTTTTGTTTGTAAAATACACAAAACACCTTTACCATCTCAACCATTTTCAAGTATAAGTTCAGTGGCATTAAGTACATTCACATGGTTGTGTCACCTATCTCCAGAACATCTTCCCAACTGAGCCTCTGTCCCCATTAAACGACTCTCCACTCCCTCCTCCCCCAGCCCCGGGCAACCACCATTCTACTATCCAACCCTAGGAACTTGACGACTCTAGGGACGGCATATACCTGGAATCATAGTATTTTTTTTCTGGTGGCTGGCTTATGTCACTTAGTATAACGTCCTCCAGGTTCCTGCATGCTGTAGCAGGTGTCAGAATTCCCTTCCTTTTTAAGGCTGAATAATATTCCACTGTATGCATTTCCCACATTTTATCACTCATCTGTCAATGGACATTTGGGCTGCCTTTACCTCTTGGCTGTTGTGAATCATGCTGTATGAACCTGGGTGTACAAATCCCTCTTCAAGCGCCTGCTTTCAGTTCTTTTGGGTATATACACAGAAGTAGGATGGCTGGATCATATGATAATTCTACGTTTAGCTATTTGAGGAACGGCCATACTGTTTTCCTCAGCAGCTGTACAATTTTACATTTCTCCCAGCAGGTAGGTACACAAGGGTTCCAATTTATCCACCTTCTCTCAGAAACTTATTTTTTTCCTGTTTTTTTTTTTTTTTTTTTTCTATTGGCCATCTGACATCAAAGTTCATTGACAAACATTGTCTCACTTGGTGAGGCGAGAGCATCCCAGGTGGAAGGGACGTAGAGAGACATCACTTGAGTGGAACAGGAGTCTGGAAGCTAGGCGGGGTTGGGGCAGAAACAGCAAGTGACAGACATGTTTGGTTGAAGGTCAGGAGTATAATCAGAGACAAGGCTGGAAGTGTGGGTGGGTGAGGCTAAGCAGAAAGTGATGGGACCGCAGACGAGAGCACTGATTAATCCTTGGGTGAGGGGTACAGGTTGACTGGAGGGGAAGAGCTAGGAAGTTGGGAAGCCAGATAAGAGATGCTTAGAACAGTCTGGAAGAGAAGAGAGGACACTGCTGGGAGACAGCCACCACCATCAACTCCCACTGCTATGAAGCCTCATGGGGACCCAACCCCAAGCCAAACAAAGCCCTGTGCCTCCATCATCTCCACATACCTGGTCAGGTGGGTACAGGATTACCCCAGTTTACAGGGGAGGAGACTGAGGCTCAGAGTGTAAGTAACTTGCCCAAGATCTTGAGCCAATAAGTAGCAGAGCTGGAACCCAAACTCCAATCTGTTCTCCATCATTCCACAAGCATTTATCGAGCACCTACTGTGTACCAGGCCCCACGTCGAGAGCTGTTTGACACTAAATCCATTGTTCTTACCAGCAACTCTACACCAGCTCAAACAGTGGTCAACCTTCAAGCCACTCTAAGACACAATGCATGAAGGTAATCTACCAGGACACAGAGAAACTGGAGAGCAATAAGAAATTGGAGGGAATTCCCTGGCAGTCCAGTGGTTAGGACTCCAAGCTTTCACTGCCGAGGACACAGGTTCAATCCCTGGTCGGGAAGTTAAGACCCCACAAGCCGTGCAGCACCGCCAAAAATAAATAAATAAATAGTACAGCTGAAAAAAAGAAAGAAAGAAATTGGAGAAAGTGGCTAAACCATGTGGGCTATTTTATCACACGCATTTGAACTCACCCAACGCAGAATCTTCTGGGTCCAGGAAACGGTTGATGGCCAACACAAGAGGGGAGAAGGGGAGTGCCAAGAAATTACAGACCATTCAGAGCCTCCCCTCCCAGCAGACAAGCTGATGGTCACCCAGGGATGGGAGTCTGCAAAAATAGGAGAGGGTGGGAGGGCTTCACTCACAGGCAATTGGAATATTTGTAGGTCAAAATCAACCAAATTTTGTTGGCAAGTTCCTATGGTTCAATCTAATACGAAACGACGTCGTGTCACTTTCACTGGCTTTCATTCCTTCACCCAACATTCGGTGAGTTCCTACCAAGTGCCAACAGTGGGAACACAGAGAGGAACAAAGCACACGTGACTCCTGTCCTCGTGAAGCTGTGGTCTGCTGAGGGTCACAGACGTAAAACACACAGCCACAAGTGTAATTGCGGGCGGGGGGGTTACCCATCTGGGGCATCAGGAACAGCTTCCCCAATGAAGTATATTCCAGGCTGAGACCCAAAGCATGAGTAGGAAATGCCCCAGCAAGGGCGTAGGAGGGAAAGTGTTCCAGAAGAAGAAATCAAGGTCCAGGAGCCTTTGGAGGAACAGACAGGGTTCACTGAGCGAGTAGACAGGCTGCCAGATAAAGGGAGACCAGGGTTTTCATCTGTTTAGACTTTCAAAGGTCAAGGCAAATAGGGCTTACCATCAAAAACATTTTAACAGGCGTAGAATCTTTGAAATGTTTCCTGTTGTGTTCTCCCTTTTGCTAACCCAGTATTTTTTTTTCCTCTCTCTCGAATTGCCACCACCATGAAACTTAAACCATGAGGCTTTCGCCCCATGAAGAGATGGTGGATAACATCTGTAGCACAGAGTAGATTTGTTGCCAGACAGTGCGGGGGTGTAGAAGGCCCTTTCAAGGCAGAAGGAGAGATGGTCAGAGGGTCCTAGGGCAGCAGAACGATTAAGACAGGTTTAGGGGAGGTGAGGATATCCAAGGTGGTGCCTGTGCACGCCCCCCACCAGGTTGTGTCCACATTGGGCCAGACACTGCACATGGCAAGGCTGCAGGAGAGTGGAAATGGCTGCAGGTCCCCAGGCAGGTGGAACTGAGGACAGTCTCATAATAGGGACCCTCACTGCCACACTGAGTCGAGGGAGCCCAGGAGCTGAGAAGGTCCAGGGATAGCATTATGGATTGAAATGTATTCCCCAAAAAAGATACGTTGAGGTCCCCACCACCCCCGCCCTGTACATGTGATTGTGAACTTCTTTGGAAATAGGCTCTTTGAAGATGTAATCGAATTAGGATGAGGACGTTAGGATAGGCATCCTGGTATAACTGATGTCCTTATAAGAAGAGGAGGAGATGCAGGCAGAGACTGGAGTGAGGTAGCTGCAAGCCTGGGGCTTCCAGAGTGGGAAGAGGCAAGGAAGGATCCTCCCCTAGAGGCTTTAGAGGAAATATGGCATGGGCAACACCTTCATCTCAGACTTCTAGACTCCAGAATATGTAAATATCTGCTGTTTGAAGCTACCCAGTTTGGGGCGCTTCCTTACAGCAGCCCTAGTAAACCCACACAGATGAGAAGAGGCTTGACTCTGAGACGCGAAGCATGGTACAAAGCAAGACCCAGAATTACCATCCTCGAAAGTCAGCAGGATGCCCAAAGACCAGTGCGTACCGAGCCAGCCACACCTGAGCAGGTGCAGTGAGTAGGATGAGACACTCCTTCCTCAACCCCTTTAGACCACATAAGCTTCTCCACGCAGCCAGACACCACCTACAAAAGGAAACGGAAATAAGATGGCCTGCGTGCCGAGGAATCACCCTTACAAGGAGTCAGGGCTTTGAATTGATCAGATATTTGCCTGGAAGAGACTGTTTTACAAAGGCAGAGACGACTTTCAGTATGTCACCTCACCTCGTCCACTGCCAAGACATCGGTGGGAAAGGGGACACAAGGGCAAAATGAGACCAATTCTAGAATAATCAAGGTTTTCCACACACTTTCGTCCAAGAATGTACATTTCATCCCACTACACTCGTTTTTATAGATAGTGTCTATGGAATTGGGGCACCTCCTTAAGCTCAGGTGAAGGAGAGGCTCAGAGACAGGAAACAGAGGTGGGATGAACTGATGCATCTCCAGATCAGGTGACCTGATTTACCATGAGGATGTTCACTGGAGCCTGACTTAGAAAAGCAAAATGGCGGAAGCAAGCTAAATATCCAACCTTATGGGATTGAGTAAATAAATAATTATAATGGACTACCATTAAAACCACGCTCTCCAAGACTGTTTAACAATATAGGAGAAGGTTGCTGTAAATGGTAATAATAATAAAATAATAATAACAAACACAAATCAGCCTAAAAACTGTATCTACAGTATGATTCCAATATTTATGTGATGTTACTGTATCAGGCTAACTGCTTTAACAAACAATGCCCAGAGTCCAATGACAACACAGCCAAGGTTCATTCCACCCTATGGAACTATCAGGGGGAGGTAGGGTCTCCACTGGGTCATTCGGGAGCGCAGGAGCCTTCCGACTAGTGGTCTAACTGCCCACTAGGGTCTTGAAGTCCTTCACTGAGTCCTTCCCGTCCCATGAGCAACAAGAGAAGAGAGAAAGCATGGAAGATCAGAAGAGGTTGCGGTCCAGGCACAGAAGGGCGTGACATCGCTCCCTCCCACATTCCATTGGTCAGAACTCAATCACATGCCACCCCACCTGCAGGGGAGGCTGGGAAATGTAGTCTAGCTGCCTGCCATGAAGAGAAGGGAAACAGGATTTGCTGAACACATTAAATCTGCCACAGTTAATATGAATTGAAAGAAATACTGCAAAGAAATCACCACATTTTAATGGTAATTATTTCTGGGTGGTGAAATTAGAGCCATTTAAAATTTTTTTATATTTATGTCACTTTGAATTTTCCAAATTTTCTGAAATAAACGTTTAGTACTTCTCCAGAGAGAAAAAAATAATAATGTAATTTAATAATTGACAAAATCGTCCCCAGGCTTCCTGTGGGGTTTGGACAGGCTTGTTTAGTAGTCAGCCTTCAGGGTCAGACTTACAGGTTATATGATGTAAAGAAAGTTACATCACCTTCTTAAGTCTTCAAGTCTCCGCATCTGTAAAATGGAAAATAAAAATACATGTCAGAGTCGGTGGGAGAATTAAATGAAAAAACGTGTGGAATACCCTTCGCCTGGTGCCTGGCATGGAGTAAACCCGCAGCAAACAAGCGGCAGCTGTTTTCCTTTCTGGCAGCCACACCGCCTCCCCCAGGTCTCTGTGCCTTCTCACTCCCCAGACCGTCAGCACCACCTCCCGTGACTCTCTCACCTACGACCCTGTTCTATTTCAGAGGGACATAAACAATAAGAATAGCCAGGGACTGGGACTCCCCTGGTGGCGCAGTGGTTAAGAATCCGCCTGCCAACGCAGGGGACACAGGTTCAATCCCTGGTCAGGGAAGATCCCACGTGCCGCGGAGTAGCTAAGCCCGTGCGCCGCAACTACTGAGCCCGTGCGCCTGGAGCCTGTGCTCCGCAACGAGAAGCCACCGCAATGAGAAGACCGCGCACCGGCAACGAAGAGTAGCCCCCGCTCTCCGCAGCTAGAGAAAGCCCACGCGCAGCAACGAAGACCCAACGCAGCCAAAAATTAATTAATTAAAAAAGAATATCCAGGGACTGCCACCACCGCCCCACCCCGGCACCTAGTCCACCCCCTCGGCCCCCTCCTGCTCCCAGAGATGCCCAACCCTGCCTTGGGCATCAGATCCCACCTCCTGCCCTCAGGGATGTGCCTCACCCCAGCCGCTCCGCCTTTCCTCCCACTTCATCAGCTTTCCCTTCCCTGCTGGATAATTCTCACCCGCATACGAACACGCGGTAACTACTCTCATCTTTGCAAAACCTCAGCTGGAGGGAGACATGCAGTCAATCACCCCATTTCTCAGCTCCCTTTTATTACAAAATTTATCAAAAGAGTTATCTGCCTGCTGTCCCTGCTTCTCATCCCAGTCTCCCAACACCTACTGCAAACAGGCTTCATCCCTCCCACTCCACCAACACCGGTCCGGTCTAGGTCACCAATGTTCTCCCCGTTGCTAAGCCGATGGTCCGTTTCCTTCCACCTCTTATTTGACCAGAAGCAGCCCTGGCGCTGACCATCACTCCCCGCCCCCGATACCAAAGGCACATTCTCCTGATTCCCCTCCACCTCCCCGCCACCACTCCTCAATCTTCTTTACTGGTTCCTCCTCATGTCTTAGGCCTCTTAATATTGGAATGACCAAGACTTAGTCTTTTGACCCCAATAATGGGTTCAGTTGTGTCCCCAAAAAATATATGCAGAGAGATATTATTCAGTCTTTAAAAGGAAGGAAATCCTGACTCATGCTGCAATGTGGATGAACCCTGAGGACGTGATGCTAAGAGAAATAAGCCAGTTACAAAAGGACAAACTCTATGATTCTGCTTATGTAAGGAACCTAGAGTAGTCAAATTCACAGAGACAAGAGTAGAATGGTGGTTGCCAGGGCCTGGGGGAGGGGAGGATGGGGAGTTAAGTGTTGAATGGGGACAGTTTCAGTTTTGTAAAATGAAAAGAGTTCTGTGGATGGATGGTGAGGACGGTTGCATAAAAACGTGACTGTACTTAATGCCACAGAACTGTACACTTTAAAATGGTTAGGATGGTAAATTTTATGTCTTGGGTATTTTTCCACAATATACAAAAAAGACAACCTAAAAAGATTTTTAATAAAAAAATTTTTTTAAGATATATTGAAGTCCTACGCCCCACCCCCTGGAACCTCGGAATGTGACCCTGTTTGGAAATAGGATCGTGCAGGTGTAATTAGTTAAGATGAGGTCATACATGAGTCAGGTGGGCCTTTATCCAATTTGACTGGTGTCCTTACAAGAAGAGGACAGGGCTTCCCCGGTGGCGCAGTGGTTGGGAGTCCGCCTGCCGATGCAGGGGACACGGGTTCGTGCCCCGGTACGGGAAGATCCCACATGCCGCGGAGCGGCTGGGCCCGTGAGCCATGGCCGCTGAGCCTGCGCGTCCGGAGCCTGTGCTCCGCAACGGGAGAGGCCAAAGCAGTGAGAGGCCCGCGTACCGCAAAAAAGGACAGAGACACACAGGGAGAGATCAGATGGCATGTGACGACCAAGGCAGAGATCAGAGTGATGCAGCTGCAAGCCAAGGACTGCCAGTCACCATCCAAAGCCAGGAGGAGGCAAGGAA
This sequence comes from Neophocaena asiaeorientalis asiaeorientalis, assembly GCF_003031525.2. NCBI lineage: Eukaryota > Metazoa > Chordata > Mammalia > Artiodactyla > Phocoenidae > Neophocaena > Neophocaena asiaeorientalis. Next base: position 13,711,835 of record NW_020175018.1, on the reverse strand, counting down.
GGATTCTCTCCAGAGTCCCAAGGAAGCATGGCCCTGCTGACACCTTGGTCTCAGACTTGTAGTCTCCTGAACTGTAAGAGAAGCACTTTCTGTTGTTTTAAGTTACCGGCTTCGGTACTCTGTTACGGCAGTTTCTAGGAAACAATACAGGCTCCCCCTCTTTTCTCACTTCCTAGGTGGTCTCATCCAATCTGGAGCCTTCCAGTGTCCCTCTAGAATCAGGGGGCCCACATTCACATCACCACCCAGCCCTCCCCACTGAACCCAGAAGCATCTTGTCAATGGCTACCTAATGGTCCAATCTGCATCTCAAATGACACAGGGAGCTCAGCTGGTGCTCTGTGAGGACCTAGATGGGTGGGATGGGGGTGTGGAGGGGGGAGAGATCCAAGAGGGGGGATATATGTATACATATAGCTGATTCACTTCCTTATATAGCAGAAACTAACACAACATTGTAAAGCGATTATACGCCAATTAAAAAAAAAATGCCTAAAAGGAACTTCTGTTCTTCCCCTCAAAACTTGCTTTCTCATCTCAGCTAATGGCTCGTCATCCAGCAAGTGGCCCCAGGGCCCAAAACTCTGGGGTCAGCCTTGACTCTGCCTTTTCTCAAAAACCCTCCTCCATCAGCTAATACTGGCAGCTCCACCTTCAAAATCAATCCCAAACCCAGTTCCTTCTCATCTGCCACCTCCCCCTGCCCCTCCCCCTGCAGTCCCTGCAGTCCTCAGTATTCCCAGCACAGCAGCTGGGGGGGATCCTTTTAAAATGTAAATCAGATTATGTCCTGCTCAAAATCCTCCAGTGGTGTCCCACCTCTCTCCGGGTTAAAGCCAAAGCCCCAAGTGGCTGCTAAGCCTCTCCTCCCTCATTTCCTGGCGTCACTGACACCCCTCTTCCCATCCCCACTCCAGCCACACAGGCCGCCTTCCTGTCCCTCAAGTCCCACCTCGGAGCCTTCACACTTACTGTTCCCTCTACTGGACACTCTTCCCCCAGACATTCAACTTGCCCTTCACCCATCCGCCCTAGTCTTTGGTGAAATGTCCCTTTACCTCCAAGGTTTCCAGGGTCTCCTTCGTTCACATCACAAACCACTTCCCAGCACTCCCGCTGCCCTCCGTCAATTTCTCTCCATAGCCTCTATCACCTCTAATAAAGTGTATAACCTACTCATTTCTTGCTTACTTTCCACCTCCCTCCACCAGAATTCAAGGCCCTGATGGCACGATCTTTTGTCTCTTTTTTTCCCTGCTGTATCCCAGTGCTTAGAACCGTGTCTAGCACAGAGCACTGCTCCGTAGGGGGTGGAAGGATGGATGGATTTTCTGAATAATGCCCACATTTTTTTCATTGGCAATTTCAACTCCAGAAAGGGGTTAAATCAGATGGAGGAGCAAAGGGCTCCTTTTCTTGCTTGAAAGCTGAGTTTAGATTTTTCCCCATAAGATTTAAGGTCATTTCAGAGTCCACTGAACTGACTTCTTTTTAAAAAATATTTATTTATTTGGCTGCGTTGGGTCTTCTTTGCGACATGCAGATCTTTCGTTGCGGCACACAGGTTCTCTAGTTGTGGCACGCAGGCTGTAGCGCTCGGGCCTAGTTGCTCCGAGACATGCGGGATCTTAGTTCCCTGACCAGGGATCGAACCTGCATCCCTTGCATTGGCAGGTGGGTTCTTAACCACTGTACCACCAGGGAAGTCCCTGAACTGACTTCTGATCAGGTCTGGAGGGGAATCTGCCCAGTGTTGTTTCTCCTCTGTGTAACTTATGATTCTTCTCCATCCTGGCTCCCACCAGGGATGCCCCTCACCTGCTGGACTAAACATGGCACCCCCTAGTCTAGGCCTGGGCAGCCAGCTACCCTCCTTGACCCCCATGATTACTCCCTGCCCTAACTCTGACCCTTCCCCAGTCCCATTCTACGTAGCTGTCTCAGTCTCGGCCCGGGGCCACCATTTACCAGCCATGTGACCTTGGGCATGGCCTCCTCAAGCCTCAGTGCCTCCATCTGTAAAATGGAGAAACCAGTGGTCTTTATCTGATTCCAAGATGAAAATGAGAGTTGACAGTCCGTACGCAGCACGGTGCCTGGAATCAGGGATCACTCAATAAGCATTGCCTAGTTTTGAAATTGTTATTATTATGGATGAGTCTTTCCAAATGTTCACCCTTCCATATCCCTCACCCACTGGTGTCCCATTAAGGGTTTTTACTATATGATTTATTAGTAATAATGGTGACCACACAGCCCAGTTCTTCTTTTTTTTTTTTTTAACAATTTTGTGGCCGTGCCGCACAGCTTGCGAGATCTCAGTTCCCTGATACATTGCCTAAAAAAAAAAAAAAAAAAAAAAAAAATAAGCATTGCCTAGTTTTGAAATTATTATTATTATGGATGAGTCTTTCCAAACGTTCACCCTTCCATATCCCTCACCCACTGGTGTCCCATTAAGGGTTTTTACTATATGATTTATTAGTAATAATGGTGACCACACAGCCCAGTTCTTCTTTTTTTTTTTTTTAACAATTTTGTGGCCGTGCCGCATACCACACAGCCCAGTTCTTTTTTTTTTTTTTTTTTAACAATTTTGTTTTTTGGCCATGCCGCGCAGCTTGCGAGATCTCAGTTCCCTGACCCAGGACGCCGGCATTGAGAGCACCGAGTCCTGACCGCTGGACAGCCACGGAATTCCCACACACAGGCCAGGTCTCGTTTACTAAGCACCCTTGTGCTGAGCGCTGTTTGCACCACCCAGCACATCCCAGAGCCCCCACGGTGCTCAAGCCCGCCTGCCTTGCCCTGTGTATATTCTTTCTTCCAGCCTGTAGCTGGAATCCCCATCCTTCTCTTTTTATTGCCCCCAACATCCAGGATGCCAACTAAACCAGTGGCCTAGGACTATAGGGTTTCTGAGGAACCTCCCCTGGGCCCAGCCCTGTGGAGATGATGGAAGAAACAGGAAAAATGAAGCCCGTCTCTGAGATCCTGAAGCTTACACATAGTTGCGGGGTGGGGTAGATTTGCACCCAGAACCACCAGGAAACAATTCAAGCCAATGGCAGGAACCGGATGGAATTCACCCTGGAGGTGGTGACAGTTCTTCTTGGCCCCAGGCTTGAGGGAGGGTTCTGAGGCCCACATTCGGTCCCTCCGGCCCACCCCACCCGGCAGTGCACTTTGGAGGAAGGTCCTTAGCGTTCCCGGCTGCCTCTGCCTGTCTTGGGGATCCAGACACTCATGGCAAAAGGGAAGATGGATTGTCCCAGCGGAGTGGTGCTTGGAGAACAGGATCCGGGGGCTTGTCCTCCTTGACATCTAACACGCAGCACATTTTTCTCATTCACCGTTGTCTCCCCGCTAGGATGTAAACCCCACAAGGATGGGAGTTTGCGTTTGTGTTTCCTCGGTGACTAGAACATGCCTGGTATGTGAGGGGATCTGTAGGGGTTGGATGAGTGAATGATTTCCCATTTGTCTTAAGTCCAGGCTGGGGACCTTCGGCTTAGTTCTGTGTCTAACCTGAAGGTTGTGAACAGCTGCTGGCCGCCCACCTTCCCATAAAACACAGCTAATGGCCATAAAGCTTTCTGGGCAGGACCGTTGTGGGGACGAAACATGACAATCCATGTAAGAACCTTGGCATTGACCTGGACACAGCAAGTGCTCAATGGTATCTGCCGCTAGTATTATTTGGGGGTTGATTTCCCACTCTTAATGTGGGGAGACTTCGGGCTGACCATGCTGCGACCAAACCTCAGTTCCCCTTCAGCAAGAGGAGAACGTGATGTGGCCCCCGCTAGGCGTTGGGAGGATCCTGAAGGCCCACAGATGCCGGTTACTAAGAGCCTGGGTGTGATGGAGAAGCACGTCTTCCTTCTGGGATCTGCAGGGTAATGGTAACATTCTTGCACATTGTAAAGTGCTTTCAAATAGATGAAATGCTTCCTGTACGTTCTCTGGTCTCAGTTACGGAGGATGGGGCCGGGTGGGTAATTTCACGAATCCAAGCCCAGAGAGGGACCGTGACTCCCCCAAGGTCCCACAGCTCGTTGGTGGAGGAAGCCATGTTTCCTCCCACCTCCCCTGCCAAGTGGGTCAGCAGGAAGGAGAGGATGAGAGGAGGGTTTGCCTGCCTCTCCAGCTGGCCCACCATCCTTGCTGGGGCTGGACATGGCCGGAAGCTCCAGAAGCGTCTCTGGAAGGGAAGGAGACGAGACTGGAGTGGTCAGAATATCACCTCCTCAGAGGGTCCCTCCCGGATCAACATACTTAAAGTAGGTCCCCTGTGTTACTTTTCCGCCTTGTCACCTACAGTGTTCACTGCATTCTGTGACCCTTCTTTCCTCCCTACCTTGTCTTTCTTCTCTTGTTCAGGGTCTGCCTCTCCTACTGGGGAGCATCTTGTAAGGAGGCAGGGACCTGGGGAACCTTTGCCATCATTGCGCCTCTGCCCCCTTGCACGGGCTGGGCACTTAGCAGCTGCTCGAGGCATATATTTGGGGGGTAAAGAGACACATTCGTCCATGAACTGGTGATAACATATACTTCATGGGGCTGTTCTGAGCTTTCAGGGGGATGGTGCCTGAAAGCATAAGGCACAGGGCTCCTGGCACAGAGCAGGGGCTAAAGATGGTGGCTTGTGTCCCTCCCCTGGATCGGGAGCCTGAGTCACAAGTCCCCAGCACACCTGGCACAGCTTGGCAGTAAATCTGCTGAATGCTTGAATGAGAGACTCACAGGACGGGGAAATGGGGGTAGAGTCTTTGTGCTCAGTGATGGCTTTGTTGCCTAGGAACCCCCAAGCCCACCCTCAGAAGTGAGCGACTTTGTGGGTGAAGAATGGGGAGCAAAGGACCCAGGAAGTAGCCTCCACTGCGAGCGAGCAGGTTTGGAGAGGGGCTTGGGAGGGTTCTCAGCTCGGTAGGGCCCAAAGCCGGGAGAGGTGCTGGTTCCTATTTGGGCAGAATTAAGATCCACAATGATCTCCCTTACCAAAGGAGTTTATCATAAGAAAATGATAACATCTGCATTTCGGCTCCAAAATGCAGTTGGAGGATGGGGGTCAGTCGTCATGTCAGTTGATGGGACCTAACGGCAGGTTGTCTGGAAGCTCTGTGGGTCTTGGGCTGACTACAGAATAGTACCCCAGAGGTACCCAGATGGCCCCTCAGGCCCTGAGAGCCACCCGGGGCAGGGTCTCTATGGGTGCTTGGGGCTAGAACTATAGATCCTCAGGGCCCAGTACATCACTCCACATCACTGATGTGGGCTCTGCTTTGCTCTTGTCATGGACCTTTCTGGGGCGTTTTGGGACATCTACCTGGACCCCCTCCTCCTTGTCCCAAGGTGACTTCTTGAACTTTCCAATTTGGCCAATGGCTGAGGAGAGGGGTGTGGCCCAGTAGGCGAGAGCAGTGATCCAGGTTCAAATCCCGTTTTCATCTCTTACTAGTTTTGTGGTCTTAGATGATTGCTCAACTTCTCTGGGTCTCAGTTTTCTCTTCTGTAAAATGGGGTGAACACTCCATGAGGTGACATCTCTGGAGTGCCTGGCATAGAGCCTTACAAGGGCCTCGGGGAAACTTCTTAGCTGACAAAGCTCTTGCTCTGGTGGAAGAAGCTTCCTCTCTCAAGCTGGGCCCCACATGGGGTGCAGCGTGAACAGGAACGCGGGAGCCCTGGGGCCCCTGGACATCACCAGACAAGGGCTGAACATTCAGGAAGGCTCTTTCTCTCCTGGGAATGCTGGATTGGCCACCATCATACCAGCAGCAGTAGTATAAATGTAGGTAAGAGTAAAATTGACAATAATAAATGCAATAATAACCAGAATTTATGGAGTGCCAAGAATGTGTTTTATGCTGTGCTGGACACCTTACGAGTATTATCCCATGTCTTCCTCACAGTGGCCCTGAGAAGTGGATTTTGTCACTATCCTTATTTTATTTTACTTATTTATTTTTTTCTCCTCCATAGATTTCTTTCACCCAAAGCTCGGGCTTTAATTTTTTATAATGCTTTAATTGAAGTATAGTTGACTTACAAGGTTGTGTTAGTTTCTGGTGTACAGCAAAGTGATTCAGTTTCATATATATATATATATATACACACACACACACACAGACACACACACACACATACATATATACACACATATTCTTTTCCATTTACAGGATCCTGAATATTGTTCCCTGCGTTATACAGTAGGACCTTGTTTTTTATCTATACTTTGTACATGCTAATCCCTGACACCTGCTTTATCCCTCCCCTGCCGCTTTCCACTTTGGCAACCGTAGCTTGTTTTCTCTGTCTGTGAGTCTGTTTCTGTTTCTTAGATACGTTCATTTGTATCATATTTTAGATTCCACATATAGGTGATATCATATGGTATTTGTCTTTGTCTTTCTGACTTACTTCACTTAGTATGATAAGCTCTAAGTCCATCCATGTTGCTGCAAATGGTATTATTTCATTCTTTTTACGGCCGAGTAATATTCCATCATATGTGTATGTATGTATGTATATATATCACATCTTCTTTATCAATTCATCTGTTGGTGGATATTCAAGTTGCTTCCATGTCTTGGCTATTGTAAATAGTGCTGCAGTGAACAGTGGAGTGCATGTATCTTTTCCAATTATAGTTTCCTCTGGATATATACCTAGGAGTGGGATTGCTGGGTCACATGGCGGCTCTATTTTTTGTTTTTTGAGGAACCTCCAGACTATTTTCCATAGTGGCTGCACCAATTTACATTCCTACCAACAGTGTAGGAAGGTTCCCTCTTCCCCACACCATCTCCAGCACTTGTCATTTGTGGACTTTTTAATGACTATCCCTCTTTTAAAGATAGGAAAACTCATACTCAGGGAGCTGAAAAGACTTGCCCAAGGTCACCTCATTGGTACATTGTTGGGGGGGAGGGGCAGACTCGAACCCAGAAGTCCGTCTCTCAACCTCTCCATCTGGCTGCCTCTTTTTGTCCATCTTCCCCCTCCTACCTGTGCTGATTACAGCTGTTCCCACTTCCTTTTCCCATGGACGTTCTGTCTCAGAGCAGAATGGGAGGCGAGAGGGTGTGTGGTAGGATTGCAAGGAGCTGAACATTGATGGGGGCACCTGGGGGCTATGACAGTGAGTTTCCCACATTTGTTTTGCCTGGGCAAGGGCTCTGTAAGGCTGCAGGGAAGATGGTGACAGGGGCTACTGTCAGTGGGGCTTGGTGTCCCCGGCTGGAATCGACTCCTCCCAAGTAGCCTAGACCCTCCACGTCCATCTCGAGTTTTGACAGCTCTTTGAAACTCTTCCTGACCAGGCCACTCCTCTTATGTCCTAGGACTAAGGTAAGAGTCAGGGCTTTGGAGTCCCTCACATCGGGATTAAAATTCTGCCTGAGTGCATCTATGAAAAACCCACAGCTAAAAGCATACTTAGTGGTGAAAGACTGAAAGTTTCCCTCCAAATCAGGAAGGAACAAGACAGGGATTCCCAGTCTCCCCACTCTTGTTAAGTATTGTACTGGAGGTTCTAGCCAGAGCAATTAGGCAAGAAAAAGAAATAAAAATCATCGAGATTACGAAGGAAAAAGCAAAACTATCTGTATTTGCAGATGACATGATCTTGTGTATAGAAAATCATAAGGAACTCACTAAAAATATATATTAGAACAAATAAATGAGTTCAGAAAGGTTTCAGGATACAAGATCAATATACAAAAGCAATTTCTATATACTAGCAATGAACACTCTAAAACTGAAATTAAGAAAATAATTCCATTTATACTTGTATCCAAAAGAATAAAATATTTAGGAATAAACTTAACAAAAGAACTGTAACTTTTGTACGGTGAAAACTACAAAACTTTGCTGAAAGGAATTGAAAGGAAACCTAAACAAATGGAAAGACATCCTATGTTTATGGATTACAAGACTTAATATCTCCACCTCACACCATATACAAAAGTTAACACAAAATGGATCACAGACTTAAAAGTAAGAGTGAAAACTATAAACCTCTTAGAATAAAACAAAGGCACTAATCTTCATGACATTCCTTAGGCATGTGACACCAAAAGCACAGGGATACAAAATAAATAAATAAATGCAGCTTCATCAAAATTTAAAGCCGGGACTTCCCTGGTGTTGCAGTGGTTAAGAATCCACCTGCCAATGCAGGGGACACAGATTCGAGCCCTGGTCTGGGAAGATCCCACGTGTCTCAGAGCAACTAAGCCCGTGCACCACAACTACTGAGCCTGCACTCTAGAGCCCGCGAGCCACAACTACTGAGCCCAGGTGCCACAACTACGGAAGCCCATGCACCTAGAGCCCGTGCTCTGCAACAAGAGAAGCCACTGCAATGAGAAGCCCACACACCGCAACGAAGAGTAGCCCCCACTTGCCACAACTAGAGAAAGCCTGCACGCAGCAACAAAGACACAAAGCAGCAATAAATAAATAAATAAAAATTTAAAGTGTACTTCAAAGGATGGCAAGAAAGTGAACACAACCCATATAATGGGAGAGAAAAATTAGAAATCATGTATCTGATAAGGAATTTGTCTATATAGAGAATTATTTACAACTCAATAATAAAAGACAAATAATCCAACTGAGAAATTCCAAAGGAGACATACAAATTGCACTAAGCCCACGAAAAGATGCTCGACACCACTAGTCATTAGAGAAACACAAATCAAAACCACAATGAGATACTCCTTCACTCCCACTAGGATGACTAAAATAAAAAATGGACCACAACAAATGTTGGTGAGGATGTAGGGAAGATGGAACCCTCATACATTGCTGGTGGTATTGTAAAATGGTACAGTTACTCTGGAAAACAGATAGCTGGTTCCTCAAAATGTTAAACACAGAGTTACATGTGACCTAGCATCCATTGTTATGTATATACACCCATGAGAACTAAAACGTAACTTCACACAAATACTTGTACACATATGTTCATAGATACATTATTTATAAGAGCCAAGAAGTGGAGGCAGCCCTAATGTCCATCAACGATGAATGGATAAGCAGCATATGGTATATTTATACAACGGCGTGTTATTTGGCAATAAAAAGGAAGGAAGTACTCGTACATGGTAAAACATGGATGAGCCTTGAAAGTATCATGCTAAATAAAAGCTTCCTGTCCCCAAAGGACACATATTGTGTGATTCCATTTATATGAAATGGCCAGAGTAGGCAAATCCATAGAGAGAGGAAAGTAGATTAGGGGTTGCCAGGGGCTGGCAGCAGGGCAGAACGGGGAGTGATTGCTAGTGGGTGTGGGGTTTGATGAGAACATTTTGAAGTTGGACAATAGTAATGGTCACACAACTCAGTGAATATACTAAAAAGCATTGAATTGGGCTTCCCTGGTGGCGCAGTGGTTGAGAGTCCGCCTGCCGATGCAGGGGACACGGGTTCGTGCCCCGGTCCGGGAAGATCCCACATGCCGCGGGGCGGCTGGGCCCGTGAGCCATGGCCGCTGAGCCTGCGCGTCCGGAGCCCGTGCTCCGCAACGGGAGAGGCCACAACAGTGAGAGGCCCGCGTACCGCATAAAAAAAAAATAAAATTAAAAAAAAAAAAAAGCATTGAATTGTGCACTTTGAAAGAGTGATGTTTATGGTGTGAATTATTAGGTTGGCCAAAAAGTTCATTAGATGTTTTCTGTAAGATGGCTCTCGTAGCGCTTAGTTGTCTTTAACTTCATTCAAAACAGTTTTGTTAGATTATATTGTGACAGCTGTCATATCAGCATGTATTTAAAAAAAAAACTTATCAAAATTGGTGAGTTTTTTTGTGTAGCCATTTTAATATTGAAGATGGAAGAATAAAAGCAACGTTTTTGGCATATTATGCTTTATTATTTCAAGAAAGGTGAGAACGCAACTGAAACACAAAAAAAGCTGTGCGCAGCGTATGGAGAAGGTGCTGTGGCTGATCGAACGCGTCAAAAGTGGTTTGTGAAGTTTTGTGCTGGAGATTTCTTGCTGGACGATGCTCCAAGGTCAAGCAGACCAGTTGAGGTTGATAGCGATCACATCAAGACATTAATTGAGAACAATCAACGTTATACCACACGGGAGGTAGCCAACATACTCAAAATATCCAAATCAGACACTGAAAATCATTTGCACCAGCTTGGTTACGTTTGGGTTTGGGTTCCACGTAAGTTAAGCAAAAAAAAACCCTTTTTGACTGTATTTCCCCATGCAATTCACTACTTAAACGTAACGAAAACGTTCCATTTTTAAAACAAATTGTGATCGGCAATGAAAAGTGGATACTGTACAATAATGTGGAACGGAAGAGATCGTGGCGCAAACAAAATGAACCATCACCAACCACACCAAAGGCTGGTCTTCATCCAAAGAAGGTGATGTTGTGTATATGGTGGGATTGGAAGGGAGTTCTCTGTTATGAGCTTCTTCCAGAAAACCAAACAATTAATTCCAACAAGTACTGCTCCCAGTTAGACCAACTGAAAGCGGCACTCAACGATAAGCGTCCGGAATTAGTCAACAGAAAATGCCTAATCTTCCATCAGGATAACGCAAGACCACGTGTTTCTTTGATGACCGGACAAAAACTGTTACAGCTTGGCTGGGAAGTTTGGATTCATCCTCCATACTCACCAGACATTGCACCCTCGTATTTCCATTTGTTTTGGTCTTTACCAAATTCTCTTAATGGAAAAAAATTCAATTCCCTGGAAGACTGTAAAAGGCACCTGGGACAGTTCTTTGCTCAAAAAGATATAAAGTTTTGGGAAGATGGAATCATGAAGTTGCCTGAAAAATGGCAGAAGGTAGTGGAGCAAAACAGTGAATACGTTGTTCAATAAAGTTCTTGGTGAAAATGAAAAATGTGTCTTTTATTTTTACTTAAAGACAGAAGTCACTTTTTGGCCCACCCAATATATCTCATCAAAACAGTTATTTAAAAGGGGAGGAGGCTCAATTTCATGGGAAATATAGGGATAGAGAAACAAGTTACATGACACCACGAGGAAGCACACAGACAAAATTTGTGGACATTCCACAGGACAACTGACTCAGCGTCTTCAATAAGTCAATGGCATGAAAGTACATTAAAAAGAATTAACAACAACTGAACGCTCTGTGTACACCTTCCAAGGATCCTAACTCAAACAAATCACCTGGAATACCGCATTGATGAGAATATCAGGATAGATAGATTATGCACTGGATATTAGATGATGCCATGGAATTGCTGTTAATTTTGCTAGGTGTGACAATGGCATTATGTCCTTATATTAGAGGAATACTGAAGTGTGTTGGGATGAGATGATGTGTCCAGGATTGGCTTTATTTATTCATTTATTTATTTGGCTGCCCTGCACACGGCATGCAGGATCTTATTTCCCTGACCAGGGATCGAACTCGTGCCCCCTGCAGTGGAAGCGTGGAGTCCTAACTAATGGACAGCCAAGGAATTCCCCCCAGGATTGGCTTTAAATTCACTTTAGTGGCAACAAAATAATTGAAAGGGACAAATAAAGCAAGTAAAATCTCAATAATTATTGCATCTGAATGATGGCATATGGGGTTTTATTATACTCTTTACTTTTGTGTATGTTTGAAAATGTTCCAAATCAAAACGTTTTTAATGTTAAAAAAAAAAAGATCCTGCCTGTGTGGCCTCAGGCAAGCCCATTCTCTGAAGCTGGGTTTGCACATCTATAAAAAGGGGTTGGTACCTGTCCCATTTCACAGATGAGGAGACCGAGGTTCAGAGAGGTGGCGTGACCTGCCCAGGTTAGCACTGGAGGAGCCAATATTGGAATCTGAACCCACCCAGCTCTAAACCCTGTTTGTCACCGCCTTGCTTCCCTGTGGACATGGTGGCTCCCTTGGCAGTTGTCATCTGTGTATGTATATGTGTGTGTGTGTGTGTGTGTGTGTGTGTGAGACCTCGGGGCCTGTCTGAAGCCAGCCTGAGGCCCGTCCCGAGGTGGAGTCTGTTTTCTTCCTCAAGTGGGCACAGTGGACACTGGGACATCTCCGAGCTGGCTGCAGCTCTCACACAGGCCCCTCAGTCCACCCTGCCCTAGGTCACCCTCTGCCCCCAGCTCCGGATGTCCAGGAGCCAGGCTCAGCAGCCCAGGCAGCCGGACAATGGGCCCTTTGGAGACCTTGCCAGGGCCTGAGCCTCGGCTGTGGGCTGCGGCCGAGGCCACCACAGAAGGTCTCTTGTGGCTGGTCCGGGCTGCAGCCAGAAATAGGTCCTGCTGGGCACGAGCTCCTGAGGGCCCCGCCCTGGATTCGGCCTGGGAATGTGGGTATTTGTGGCACTGAGGGGAGGAGAGCTTCATCAGGAAAGCAGGCCTATTTTGGGGCCTTTGGGAGGCAGGGAAGAAACTCAGCCCACCCCTTAGTGCAGAGGCGGGAACACAGGCTCCCGAGTCCCCCTGCACGCAAATCCTGCCTCTGTCCCTGTTGGACGTGTATCCTGCCGGCTGTGCAGTTGGTTATTTCTTTCTCCGAGCCTTACTTTACTCATCCGTGTAATGGGACGAATCGTAAGTCCTTCATTGGTTGTAAGGATTCCGACGATGCACGCACGGCGCCGGGAATAGTCTGTGCTCATAACACGTCGGTTATTAAAGTGCTTCTACCACCTTCTCCCTCCTACCCCTGGCTGGGGGCTATTGTCCTTGGATGGGTCGTGCAGGGCCTGGAAGGTGGCCTATGGCACACATTTGCATCATCACTGGGGGGCATCAAAGCACTGGAGCCCAGGCAGAGGCCCGCAAGACCCCTACGGCTGGGCAGCCCCCCCTTTCCCCTCCCCAGCCCAGCTCCCTTGTTATCCTGCAGGCTCCCCAGGTCTGCTCTGGACTGCAGCCTTTTGCATCTTCCCATCATGCACTGCACTGGGGCCCTGCAGGAGTCATTCTCAGAGCTGGCAGTGGGAGGGATTTCAGACATTTTTTCCTGCATGACTTTCACATCTGCCTCTCTTTGCCCGAAGCTGGGTAATGGGGGCTGATAACGGAGGAGTTTGCAAGTCTAGGCCTGTGGTTCACAGACAGATACAGACCCAGGTTCAAATCTGGAGTCATATGGGCAACAGTCTGGCCCTTGGAGAAGGAGAGATGGGAGTCGTGCTTATCTAGTTCTTCTGGAAGCCAGGGGACCAGGTCTCCTTCCTCCCGCCCCTTGGATGTCCTTGAAGCTATTTTTATGTGTTGCTGGAAACCAGAATTACAACCAGAGCCAAAAGCACTGGGAGGTTTTCTGTGCGCCGCGGGTCTCACCCAGGGGAGCACAGGCCATTCCCAGCAGACTGGTGGAGCCCATCCAGATGCTTTGCTGTGTGGGTGGGGAAGCTGGTCCCCACCGCCCTTGAGCCTGGAGGTCATTGTTGCGAGGCCCCTGGTTGGTTGGCGCAAAGATGAGGAATGAGAATTTACAGAGGCTGAGGAAAGGGTGCAATCGTCCTGGGGTCTTTGAGGCCTGCGTGAAAATCCAGAATGCTCATGGAGTTCAGTCATCCATCCATCCACTCATTCATTCATTCATTCATTCACTTATCGCTGACCTCTTCACTCATCACATATTGAACCAGGATTTTCTTGGTGTTTGTGGGGCATCACCCACCAAACACACAGAGCCCTGCTTCCAAGGAGCTCACAGATCTGACTGCTTCACTCTCCAGCTCAAACGGAGATGCTGCGATCTTTATACCATGACAGGGGCGAGGCACAGCAACGGTCCCCACTCACTTAGGTCTCACAAAAGAGGATCTTGAGGGCTTCCCTGGTGGCGCAGCGGTTGAGAGTCCGCCTGCCGATGCAGGGGACACGGGTTCGTGCCCTGGT
>NW_020175018.1:13648336-13697504 GCF_003031525.2 Neophocaena asiaeorientalis asiaeorientalis | reverse complement strand
CCAAAAAAAAAAAAAAAAAAAAAAAAAAAAAGAGGATCTTGATCTTGGCCCTTTCTTCTGCCCTCTGCAGAGAGCTCTCCCTTTCCCAGCCTGGCTCCAGGGAGAGGGAGGGATGCAAAGCAGAGGGAAGGAGCACGGCTGTGCGCTTGCTGGGGCAGTTCTGGGCTGTTCTTTACTGGGGACTCTGTGCAGTGGGGAGAACAGAAAGGGACTGGAGTCCCTGAGGGTGAGCGGAGCTGTAAATGAAGAACTGAGTGAGCAGAGAGGCAGGAGAGCGAGGGGTTCTGGAGTAGAACACAGTACAAGAGCCCTGGAGGGAGAGGTGAGGGGGTTGGGAAGAGTTGCTGGGGGTTAGAAATTGGACCCTCCATGGTATTCTTTGCAAGACAAAGAATATTGGAAACCCCCGTAAATAATATGTGGGTGCTGTCCCAAACTCCTTTTAATGAAATTTTGCAGGGGAGAGACCACATGGACCTCACGAGTTACTCGGGTTACGTTACATGGCTTATGGGGCTTTCCATGATCTGTGGTCTGCCCATATTTTTTTTTTTTTTTTTTTTTTTTTTTTTTTTTTTTTTTTTTTTTTTTTTTTGCGGTCCGCGGGCCTCTCACTGTTGTGGCCTCTCCCGTTGCGGAGCACAGACTCCGGACGCGCAGGCTCAGCGGCCATGGCTCACGGGCCCAGCCGCTCCGCGGCACGTGGGATCTTCCCGGACCGGGACACGAACCCGCGTCCCCTGCATCGGCAGGCGGACTCTCAACCGCTGCGCCACCGGGGAAAACCCGCCCATCTTTTTAACTTTATCACTCATCTCTTCACTTTTTCCCGCCCCCAGCTCCTCCTCCTAACCCTGCGTTCCAGCCTGATCTAGTCCCTTTGACCTCCTGCTGGCCTTGCTGTGACCTCTGCCTGGAGCCACCTCTGCTCTCACACCTGGACTGTTCTGAAGCATTTGGTCTCCTGAGCTCTCTATCTCTTCCCTCCCTCAGTCACTGGGTTGATATGCCCAGACTGCTTTCCTCTTGTTTTCTACTTTAGTATGATTTCCAGCACAGTCTTAGACAGTTGAATATACACTTAGCACACCGGTGAGTTTTATCAGTCTGTTCACACTTGACACAACACACAGACAACCAGAATATCTAGGGAAGTGACCCTGCCTGGCACTTTGTCTTCCTCGTTCACAATAAACCACAGTCATTAATTCATTAAAAATATCCCTTGGGCACCTATTACCTCCTAGATATTCTGCTGGAGGCCGATGATATAAGTATATTTAATGGAATTCAAATCTACAATCCAAACCCTAACCCCACACAAGGCCTCAACCCAACCCTGAACCCAACACCAGGCTTAATCCTAATGCCAACCCTGATCCCAAACCCAACGGCAATCCCGATCTAACCTCAATCCTTTCCTGGCCAAACCCAATACCAACTCTACCCTTAACCGAAACCCAACCCTAACCCTAATTCTAACCTTTGTGTTAAAAATCTTTCAGTAAATGTGTGTCTCCTTGTCTGTCACAGTCCGTGGATGGTGCCGAGTAGTCACGAAACTCATCTGATTTTGGATCATCCAATGCGTTCAGACTGGGAAAGGTAGAAGGCAGGTGAGACCAAGTTGAACACCAGCCCAATCCAGGAGGTAACTTTGAAAAACAGGGGTGTATATTTTCGTGTAAGTCCCCATGAGGCTACCTCATGGCCCATTTTCTAAACACAAGATCCTTGGTGTGACCCTGCCTGACTCAGCTGATACCTGCTGACTCTTCCCTCGCTGGCCTCTGAGCCACACAGACCCTCTCCTTCCGTGGATGCCCCGAGCTCCTCCTGGCCTCAAGGCACCCATGTGTTGATCCTCCTGCCTGAAATACCTTTCCTCCCCTCCTCCCCTCCTCACCAGTCTGCGCAGTCCTCAGGCCCCTCCGAAATGTCGCTTCCTGCCCTGCCTGCCCTCTCCCCCCAGACTCGTCTTTATTTCCTTCATGTTCTCACGGATCCTGTGCTTTCCTTCCAGGGCATTTGTGGCTGTTTGTGGCCACGTGTTTGTTTGCATGTTTATTTCTTTAATGTCTGTCTCCCCAGCCAGAAGGTGACCTCTTTCAGGGCAGGGACTGTGTTTTGTTCACTGCTCTAGCTCCAGGACCTAGCACAGTGCCTGGTACGCAGCAAACCTGCAGAAAACTCGGTTGATCGAACAAATGAATGAATGAGGGCATTTTCCACTTCTTCATAAAAGTGAAAGAAAGATTCCAGCTAACTGCAGCTCCTGGCTAGGGAATGTTTGTCCCAGGTCCTGAGCTGAGCCTTGGGGAAGCCAGGAGAGGGGGGCGAGGTCTCCCAGCGCAGCTGACCATCCATTTCCTCTTTACAGATTCTCCACCACACTGAGTGGGAGGGCCTCAGGTATCATCCTCACTGTTTTACAAGATGCTTTTGCCCAGAGAAGTAAAAACGCTTGTGTGGGTCTCCTGGCTGGTCGGCAGAAGTGCCAAAACCCTGCTTCCTGGTCCCCAGCCCTTGGCATTGACCCTTCCTTTCCTTCTGCCCCCGCAGCTGGAGGTGCTCAGCTCTGTGTCTGCCTCCAGGAAGACAGCAGCAGGCCCGCTGCCATGGGGACCCTGACAGACTCCAGGCCATCTTCCCATTTTGTTAACAAGCATGTTGAGACTGGTGCTGGAACCAGCCTTGAGCAAACGAGTCAGAGGTCAGCACCCTGGGCTCCCAGCTGAGAGGGTGGGTTCTTCACACCCAAACGGGGGCCCTCCTCTCCGGTGGGTCAAGAGAAGGAGCTGAGTCATAAGGGTCACTGCTGTTTATTGAGCATCTACTGGTGCCAGACCTGGGTGAACTGCTTATTATCTCGCTGGAGCTTTACAATACTCAATTTACCAGATGAAGAAATGGACGTACAGAAAGTCTGTCACTTGTGCAAGGCACACAGCTGGTAAATGTTGCTGGTGGGATCTGAACCCAGACCTACTGGGGTCTAGAACATTAACCTTATACTTAAAGGCAAAGGAAATCCCAGGAGTGCCAAGGAAACGCTGCCCAAATGTTAGCAAAGCTGTCCGGTCCAGATAACGGCACATTATGGCCCCAGGGAGCAGCCTGTGCACTGCGGTCCGCCCAGGCTGCGGCGGGTGATCTGGGCCCCGCCCTCAGTTTTCACCTCGGCCCCGCCCCGCCCCTCCTGCTTAGGCCGCGCTTGGCCTCGCCCCAGCAGGCAGAGCGGGACTCCCATTGGCCACCGTTTCCATGGTTACTTGGGGTCTGTGGAGCTCCGGCTTGCCGACACGTGGCCCCCGGAGCCGCCCGAAATTTGACAGGGGACCACGTGCCCGGCAGCGCGGGAGCCAGACAAAGGACCGGGGGAGGCGGGGAACGAAGCCGGCGGAGAGGCCAGCGTGGCCGCTGGTTGCGGCGGGGGTAGGCTCCACGCTCCTCCTGTACGAAGGAGGAGCCGTCCACCTCCGCCTCTTTGTATTTTGGAGGAAAGAAAAAAACAAAAAAGAATTGCCGCGGGAAGTGATGGGGGAAGAGGATTCCAATCAGGTCCACCTGCCCTCCCTCTTCCAGGAAAGATCGGGTACAAGGGCATCTTTTAAGGCCTGAGAGCCCACAGTGTCCTTCCTTATGCCCTGGGCTTCTAAGCCCACCTTGACTTCAGTCCTTGAGGTTTCAGTTCTCTTTCGCTGGCTTGTTCAATAAGCAAAAGCTTAACGAGCATGGTTGTTTTGATGCTTGAGAAATGAAACCCAAGGAATTCTGGGGGATCTTGCCATCCGTTCACCCTACAGTAGCTACTGCATCCCCAACCGTGATGATGTTGCCTCCGCCCCCAACTGCTTTACTGGGTCCCTGGGCTCTGTGCCTAGCGAAGGCCTGGGCTGGACTGGGCCGCTCAGGTCAGCGGAGTAGACAGATACTCATCCTATCCCTGTGGGCTCTCCCGGTTGGGGGCATTGCCATCCTTCCAGTCTCCAGGCCAGATGCCCTTAATATCCCTTATCCTCAGCCCCCATTCCCATCACCAGTTATATCTGCTTCCTATTGCTGCTGTAACAACTCACACCGAATTTAGTGATTAAAACAACACAGATTTACTCTCTTAGAGTTCTACAGGTCAGAAGTCTGACACACATCTCATTGGGCTATATTCAAGGTGTTGACAGCCCTGCATTCTTTCTGGAGGCCCCGGAGGAGAATCATTTCCTTGCCTTTTCCAAGTGTGGAGGCTGCCCACGTCGCTTGGCTGGTGACCCGGTTCATCTCCAGAGCCAGGAGTGGGCAGTGGAGTCTGCGTTTACTGTGACACCGACTCTACTTCCCTCTTTCATATTAAGAACCCTTATGATCATACTGGCCAACTTGATAAGTCGGAATAATCTCCTCATCTCAAAGTCAGGTGATCACCCACCTTAATTCCATCTTCAACCTTAGTTCTCCCTGCCAAGTAACATAAAATAGTCACATGTGTGGAGAACAGGACGTGGACGTCTTTGGGGGTGTATTCTTCTGACCACACCAGTCCTGACAGTTGGACCTCCGAAACTTCTCCACAGTCCCCCTCCTCTCTCCTCCCTTTCTGGCTGCCCACATCTCCGGCAAGATGCTCACAGTGGCCACCTTTCTTTCCATCATCTTCCTCTCTCAACCCCCTCTGTCCACAGCCCCCAGGGTGAGTGCTTCAAGATACAGATGCTGCCACTTCCATGGCCCCGGTCACCTGCAGTTGAGAGTTCAAACTCTGTACTTGAGCACAAAGGGCCTCAACCTGCCCCCGACTCTGCCCCCTTGGGTCCTGCAGACCCATCCCCTCCCTCTCTCTGCCTCATGCCCTTTGCCCCTGTAATACTAAATCACTTCCGGTTCTCTTTATTCCCCAGGGCATTTGACACCTCCTGGACTTTCGGGATTATTCGCCCACCTTTATTTATCTCCCCCAGGAAACCTTCTCTGACCCCTAGGTCGAGTTAAGGGCCCCTTCATTGTCCTTCCCCAGAACCTAAATGTGCACTGACCACGGCGACTGCAAGAGATCCGAACCTGTGTCTGCCTCCTGGTGTCTCTGCGAGCCCTCTGCGATGGGCCCTCTGGGAGGGGCACTGCATCGCACTCACCTCTTTTGGCCACACTGCCCAGCGTGAATTGGCCACAGTTAGCTCAGGGACTTGGTGGTGGGTGTGAGGAGACCAGCTGGGCTATTCTGGGAAACAAAGGATAAAGTGGATGGAAGAGGCCTTTCCTTCCCGATACGGGAGGACCTTTGCTCCAACTCCAGCTGCTGGGATGGAGTAATAATAACGGCAACAACAATGGCGGCAAAAAACCAAAACAAAAACATACCCCAAGAAAACAATGGCGGCCAACGCTGCAGGCTGCTTCCGCATCAGGAGCACCTGCCAAGTGCTTCATACGTGTGTTGTCAGCTGATTCTGACAACAGCCTAGGAGACACCAGCTATTATTCCCCCACCCCCATTTTACAGATGAGGACCCTGAAGCTTTCCAGGTTAAGAATGGGTGGGCTTCTGAAGGGACCCTGGACCAGGAAGGTGTCTTGGGCTCTATCTGGAGGGGTGGTAGGAGCCGGTGGAAAGGTCCCCAGGCTGTGGCTGGCTCTGCCTTGGGTGGGGTTGGCCTGGCCCCTGGGGAGCAGCTTCTGGGATGCACTTCCTCTCTTTCCTCTCACTTCCTGTTTCCTTTTCCTCATGGTCCCGCCAGCCTACTGTCCTCTTCTCCCCTCCCTGGCCTGTTCAACCAGGATATGGAGGCAGGAGGTTCATTTTCAAAAGTAAAGGAAGGTGGGTGGGGAGTTAGGGCTTGACAGGGACAGAGTTTCAGTTTGGGAAGATGAAATGTTCTGTGCGTGAATGGTGGTGATGGTTGCACAACAATGGGAATGCATTTAACGCCACTGAATGGAACACTTAAGAATGGTTAAAATGGCAATTTTTGTGTTATGTGTATTTTACATCGATAAAAAAATTGAAAAAAAAAAGCGAAAGGAAAAGTGTTTCACATTTGCAGAAATTTTGAAGACGGGCCTCCCACTGCACCTTTGTCATTTCTCAAGCCCCTCTCAGGGGCCAGACCACATGCATCCTCACTTCATCCTGGAACCAACCTCCAGGAGAGAGGTGGCCTCCTCCCTGGCTCGTGAGGAGACTGAGGCTAGGAGACTGGAAGTGGTGAGGCTGTGTTTAAAGACGATACGCCTCTAGTCCTAAGGTGCAGTGAAGGGAAGTGTTAGGGGTTTGGGCTTAAAATAAGCTCATCTCCTGACTGCTGTGAGACCTTGGGCAAAAGTTCTCCATCACCGACCTTCCTCTTCTGGCAACTAGACACAATAACAGTGTCCTCCGAAGTGTGATGGAAAGATTTGACAAGATGATGTTGGAAAGTCTTTGCACAGGGCCTTGGCCACCGTCAAGAGTAAAATGCCTTCCAGGGTCCTGCTGGGGCCCCCTCTTAGTGCTACAGTGGACAGAGGGCTGGGTGTGAGGCCAGGAGACCCGTGTCAGCCTGACACTGACTTTCTCTGTGAGCTTTGGGAGGTCCCCTCCCCTCCCTGGGCCTCAGATTTCTCTCTGTAAAGTTTGGAGGGGGTAAGGTCTGCAGGACTCTTCCAGTTCTGGTTTTCTGGGGTTTCACGCATAGCCTAGACATCTTCAGAATCAGTGCCCTCTGTCTGGCCCATTCTCCGGTGGAAGGGCGGGGCCGGGTCTCTGGTTCTACTTTTGCCCTCTGATCTTTTCAGGAGCATTTAATCCCTGACAAGAGGAAAAGGAAGAAGAAGATACCAAGCGGTGTGGCACAGGGAGCTCAGCTCGGTGCTCTGTGATGACTTAGATGGGTAGGATGGAGCGGGGAGGTCCAAGAGGGAGGGGACATATGTATACATATAGCTGATTCACTTCATTGTACAGCAGAAACGAACACAACATTGTAAAGCAATTATACTCCAATTTTTTAAAAATTAAATATACTGAAAAAGAAAGAAGAGAGAGAATATATTTCTCTGCCTTAGGAGCCAGGGAGAGGGCATGAGCCCCAAGGGAAGTGTGTGTTAGAAGGAGCTTGGAGTCATTCTGTGCAAAGGATTGAGTAGCTAATGTGGAGGGGGAACAAGGAAAGGAGCCCTTCTAGCCAGGCACCACCAGTTCGGTTGCAGGGGATGGGTCCCCAAAGAGCCAGAACGATTCACTGTGTCAGGGAAAAAGTGAGAGGCCATCCGGCCATCAATCCATACATACATACATACATACATACATACAAAATACATACACACATTCATTCAAAAATATTAATTAAGCCCATAGCCTAGTGGAGTGACAGACAGGGAAGCATGTAATTATAGTGCAGTGTGGTCAGTGCCGTGATAGGGGATGTACAGGGTAGTGTGGGAGCCCAGAGGAGGCACCTGACCTAGCACGAGGTTGGAGTGGTGCAGTCAGGGAAGGCTTCCTGGAAGAGGTGATGTCTAGCCTGATACTTAGAGGGCAAACAGGAATTAGTCAGGCCACAGGCTGAAGGAACCAAACAGCATCTGCCTACACTCAGAAGTGAGTGGCTTTCAGGGATCAGAACAGCTCAGTGTGACTGAAGCAGAGAGCACCAGGGAGGAGGGGTGAGAGGTGAGCTTACAGAGGAGGGTGGCCAAGGCCAGATCTGTCAGGACATTGGGCGGACAGTCAAGACTACCGTCTTTATTGGAGGGCAGTGGAAGCCCATCAAGACTTCTAAATGGAAGAGAGATGTAGCCAGATTTCCTGTTTAGAAAGATAACTCAGACTTCCAGTAAATGTGGGCTGGGTCTTTCCGACCAGGCTTCTAGTTGAAGACAACAAGATACTTGAGGTATCTACATCTAATATAGAGATAGGGATATATATTTGCAAAAGCATTAAAAGTTCACAAGAGAGGAAGAAATTTCCAAACCATACCAGAAGGGCAAATAGGAACTCAGAGAGGAGAATGCACATGGAGACCACTTTTGCTTAAGGAGATTTTCCAAGCCCAGAGGAGCCTTCCCTCTGCCAGTCGTAAAAAACTAGGGGGACAGAAACAAAAGCCCAGAACCTACAGTCTAACAGGAGATCCTCCCCACAATTAGCTGGGACCCCAAGGACTACATCCTCAGGCAGAGGGAGACCAGAAGTGGACCAGCCCTTCGGAGGAACTATAGCTGGCTTTGAATGACTCAGGTCTTCCAGGGAACCTCAATCTTGGATGAAGGTTGGTCCAGACAGGGAGCACATCCAAGTGCATGGTAGAAGCAGCCAAAATTCTCTCTGGAAGAGGTAACTTCATCCCATGCCTTAAATTATCCCTGCACTCAAGTTTTCAAATACTATGACCAACGTACAAAGAAAACCAGCACACAAATAAGACACCATGAGAAAAAAAAAGAAACATACCTGTAAAGTTTTCAGATATTGGAATTAGCATAAAACAACTACGCTTACTATATTTTTAAAAATAAAAAGGCAAGCTTGAAACATCACCAGAGAACATAAAACTATAAGTGACATAGCAAGCTGACAAAAGAACCAAATAGAAGCTCTAAAAATGAACATTACGATAACTGAAATAAAATACTCAGACTTCGTTTCTTGACCTCTTGGTGATGCTCCCACACTCTTCCACAAAGCTGTATGTCTATAATTTATGTGTTTTACGCATGTGTGATATATTTCAAAATAATAAAGGGTAAAAAACACTAAGTGGATGGGTTTAAGAACAGATTAAATGCAGACAAAGAAATAATTAGGTCAAAAGAAGATAAGTAAAAAGAAAGTAGTATCCAGAGTGCAGTGCATAGAGACCCAAAGATGGGGAAGAGGAGAGAGTAAGAGACAGAGAAGATTGAAAATACGGAGTTTAATTAGAAGAAAGAAAGATAGAAGAAGAGACAGAGATGGGCAAAGGCAATGTTTAAGAGATGATGGCTGATCGTTTTCCAGAACTGATAAATGACATCAAACCATAGATTCAAGACACCCCAAGAGTCCCAAGAAAGATAAATTTTAAAAATCTTCACCTCAGTCTAGCATAGTGAAACTGCAGAAAACCAAAGGTAAAGAGATAAGATACCTAACAGCAGAGAAAAAGACAACAAACAAACAAAAAAGCCATTCATTTTCAAGGGATCCTTATTTAGACCAACAGCTGATTTCTCTGCAGCAACAATGGAAGCCAGCAGCCATGGAAGATCCTCCCCTCCTGGAGGGTTAGAGGCAATGGAAGGACACTTGGGCTGCTGAGTGGAGAAGGGAATGCAAGGGCCAGACCAGAGGCTGAGAAACCGGCCAGGGGCTGAGATGATGGCAGCCTGGACCAGGTCAGCAGCAATGGGGAAGGAGATGTGTGGACGGGTCTGAGAGAAGCAGAGGACACAAAACCAGGATTACGGGGGACGAGGTGAAGGAGGAGGGAAGGGTGAAGGCCAGGTCTGGCTCGAGGGGCTGCTGGGCTGGAGGGGCCCCGAAGGGATGAGATCAAGGAGGAGGACCGGGTTTGGGAGGGGGCGGGGCTTAGTTTGGGACACGGTAGTCAAGAAAATCAAGGCTGTTGGTACCCAGAGGAAGGAGAATCTTCCAGGCAGAAGGAGACAGGAAAGACGCCCAGAGGAGGGGGAAACACAATCAGCTCTAAAGGGCAGGAGGCAGGAGGGGGAAGATCTACACGGTGGCAGGTCTGCAGAGCACGGCAGCCACAGCTCCACGAGGCAGCGAGGGTGACGGGAGGCCATGGGAGAGAGCAAGCCTGGGCAGGGAGGCCGAGCGGGCAGAGCGCCTGCAACAAGGAGAGCGTGGCTCAGTACACGTGCTCAGCCAGCCCTTGCCGAACAAGTCAAACAACGACTGCCCTGCACGTAGTAGGTGATCATGGTTGGTGGCGACGGTGAGGGCAGCACTTCACCTGCTTCCCCTTCTCCATCCTGCTACAGAGAGCCAGGCTCACTCACCTGTCACCTTCCCCTTCGGTGGTGGTTTCCAAGCCGTAAATATACCTCCTGCAAACTGCAGCGGGTGTAGCACCAAGTTGGGAAACTGAGGCAGTCAGAAGCAAAGATTGCTTGGCAGAGATTTTTCTTTTTTTTTCTTTTTTTTTTGGTAAGAGGAGAAACCAAGCCCCCAGACCCTCCTGCCTGACTCCCTGCTACCCCCACCAGCCCCCACCCCACAGACGGCTTCCGTAGAGAGAGAGGCGCACATTCACGTGTCTCCCTGTCGCAAACGGAGAGCCATCACCTCAGCCTCCCTGGCATCCTAAGGGGTCCCACCTCCAGAGCTAAATGCACAACCATTTAGGGACACAGAGGCCCTCTCCTCCCCGAGCTGAGAACCCCAGGGGTCCCCGAAGCCTGTGAAATTGGGGACCTGAAGCTTCTCGGAGCCCTCCTGCTGCCGCCTGCCTCGCGGCAGCTCGTTTCTACAAAATCTGTGGGCTGAGACTCTGGTGTGTGACTCACCTCCCTCCCTTCCTCTCTCTGAGTAAATGTCAAGTAACATTAGTTATCCCATCTCCCTCAGCAGCGTCACTCCCCCCCATTTTTGGCAGTGCTGTTTACCTCGGCAGGATCAATCAGAAAATAGAAACCCTTTTATATCCAATTAATGAAAATTGGGCAGCAGGAATGTGCCTGTTTAAGATTTCACTACCTGGGCAGGGAAAAGGCTGGCGATGCAGGGACGTGGGCCCTGTTATCAAGCCCTGGACCCTTCCAATATTGAGAAGAAAATCCCCAATTTCTGCAAGGGAAAGAGCTGGGAAGACCCCCCAAACTGAGTTCTGTGGGTACGCAGCTAGAAGCAGCCTCTTTGCTTTGCTCCTTGGAGGGTGAGCTGGCAAATGATGGAGAGGAGGAGGGGTTTGGGTCAGTTTTGGGGAGACTCGAGGTCCAGCAGCTGCTTTGGGTGGGGCCTATGACACACCCTCCACCCGCCACTGCATGGGCTTCTCCTCCTTCTCTGTCTCCCTCTCCCACCCCTCACACAGACCCCTGAGAGCCCTTCCCAGCAAACTATCTGCACCCAGGGCCTCATTGGGCTCTGCTCTCGGGGCCACCCAGGATCAGACAGGAACGAAAAATAGCATTGGTCTTCTAAGCACGTGTGATAACCACGTGGCCCGAGCAGACCCCAAGCACTGCAGGAGTGTGACGGGCCCAGCATGTAGTAGATGCTCAATAAACAGGTGCCGCTTCCCAGGACGGGGCAGCATTCATTCATCCACGCCACGAAGGGTGGAGAGAACATCCAGGAATGGCACACTCCCTGCCCTCGAGGATCACAGTCTTCTAGGGCAGACGGACAAGTCAACCGTGGGGTGCAAACCCAAGCGACAGGGGTCATGTCAAAGTTGCAGAGGTGAGCAGGGTGTGATAGGAGAAGAAAGGAGGACATCCCCTGAGCCCCCTGCGTCAGGGGTGGGAGGAGGCAGGAAGCGCTTACGGGCAGACAAGGCAGGAAAGACGT
Organism: Neophocaena asiaeorientalis asiaeorientalis; assembly: GCF_003031525.2. Taxonomy (NCBI): domain Eukaryota; kingdom Metazoa; phylum Chordata; class Mammalia; order Artiodactyla; family Phocoenidae; genus Neophocaena; species Neophocaena asiaeorientalis. The sequence goes on along the minus strand of NW_020175018.1, from coordinate 13,686,013 downwards.
TCCAGGCAAAGGGGACAGCTTGAGCCAAGGTCCCAAGACAGAAGACAGCACCAGGTGGTGGGAATAGTCGAGAGGGATGGGCAGGGATGAGGCTGGGTGGACCCAGAGTCTCGGGCTCCCAGCAGATCACGTCCTGCCAGCTGGGTCTTTGCTGGCCTAGGGGTGATGCCTGGCTCCCAGCGCTGGCAGGAGCATCTGGGCGAGTGTGGCATGGACATCCCTCCACCCTGCCAGCAGCAGCTGGGGCTTTTGTGGAAGCACCCGGCTCCGGAGGGTTACACACAGGAAGGACCGCAGCTGTGCCCAGGTTCCGTGTGGCTCGGCCAGGTTCGGAAAGGCCTGACAGAGAAGGGAGGCTGCCCCATGCCAGCCCAGAGCCGAGGGCCCGCCTGGTGTCCTGGCGTGGACAAGAGGCCACATCTGCACAGGCCAGCGTATCCTGTGCAGCTGTGCAGCTCAGCCTCACTCAGACTGTTCCAGGAAGCACCGACCGAGCCCTCCCAGGGGCTGCCCACAGGGCAGAGATGTGGTGCAGTGTCCAGGCACCTTCTCACACGCAGCAGGTGGGGGCCTCAGAGGTGGGAGAGTCGGGCTCAGCTGGACTCGGCTGCGGGAACAAACACCCCCCCAAATCTCACTGGCTCCACAGAGCCACTCAGGGACCCGGGCCAGGAGGGGCTCCCCATCTTGTAGCTCCCCATCTGGAACAGGGGGCCTTCTCGGTCACTAAGATAGGGGAAGAGACGACAGGGAAGTTGGTGCTTCAGCCCAGAGGGACCCCCTGTCTTCAAATCTCAGCCCATCGGCCAGAGATGCAAAGGGTCTGGAAATGTGAGACACAGATGAGTCGCTTGGCATGACCATCCCTGCCACAGGCAGCAGTGTGAATTCTCAGCGTGGGACCCTGGACCCGGTGGCCTCGGGCATACGACTTAACCTCTCAGAGTCGTCCCCGGTGGAATAGGGACAGGATGGTCTCGGCCTCACTGGGTCGGAGTGGGGGGCCAAGAGGTGGGCTCAGCAAAGGGCTTCTGACCGCACCAGGCCCACAGACAGACGTTCCCTGTGTGTGTGGTTCCTCCTCCCATCTTTAACTGCGATGGTTATTAGTGAGAACTGTCAAAACATTTTATTGTGTTTTCTCTTATTTTATAAAAATGAATTGAAAAATACAAGAGCAGTACCACGAGCACAAAGGGAAGAGGGGTGGGGTTTAGTCAGTGTAACGAGACCGAGGGCAGACATCCAGGGACCCCCCCACCATGAACCCCGAATCCTGAACCTCCTTTGGACACGCCCGGGATGTAATCCAGACAACAGGGCTGGAAACTGTGAAGTGAATGAAAAAATTGAAAAACACGCAAACTCCTGGACCTAGCACCTTGACAACTGTGCCTAAAAAGATACGGGGATTTTAGGTTCTCCTGCCTTGGGGGAACAGAAGCCCCATTATTATACTCAAGTGTGTGCGACATTCACACATTCGCCTCCCAAGAGCTTTCTTCAGGAACATCCTATGTTGAAAGGAAGGGATTCCTGTCACAGGATTCCAGGTGCCCTAGGGGTGAGGGGCAGAGGAAGGGATGACCAGTTGCCAGGGGAAGCTGGCTTCACAGAAGAGGCGCTATTTGCGGTTGGCCTGAAAGTGTAAACAGGGTCACATCCTGGAAAAAGGGAGACTAACAGACATGGAAGGTCAGCTCTCCCTCGGACCATTCCCAAACCCTTTTCCCCCACCTGCCTCCCATCACAGAGGCTAAAAGAGTCATGTGCTTACTTAGCCAGAAGAGGCCATGGGACTATGTTCTGGCCAATGGCATGTAAGGCAAAGTCTGCAGGGGCTTTGGGGAAAGATCTTTTCCTCAGGGATAATAGGGGAGAAGCCCAGGGGGAGAGCACCGTCTCACCACCCTCACTGTACCTCCCATCACACACACCTTCTCCCTTCCCACTTGGGAATGTGGTCCAGTGAAATCAGGGAGCCTGGAGCTGTGGCAGCCATCTTGTCACCATGAAAGATGGGCCAAGAGAATCACAGGGAAGCAACCCAGGGCTCTGACCCTGATCCTAAGGTGAAATAAGCCCTGGAAACACCTTCCCCGGTCTTCTTTTTAGGTAAACTTTAACTGGTCTGGGAGTTAGCTTGTCTGATACCTGTGGCTAAAGGCATTTCTAAGGGATATAAGTTCCCTCCCAACAAGGCGCTCGCAACAATGAGCAGGCTTTGCCTCTAGAAGCCATCTCAGGAAAGCAAGTAAACTCCCATTTAGGCAAAGAATGTCTTCATTATATCCTCTAAAATCAGAACTAAGAGTATTCCTAAGTAGCAGCAGGTCTGAATGCAACCCCGGGCCCCTGGCCCTTGAGCTGGAACCCACCCCCTCCAGCCTCACTCTCCTCCACCTCCTCTACCTCCCCCACTGCACTGCAGCTCACCATGACCTATGGCTCCTTAAACACACCGAGTTGTATTCCATCTCCAAACCTTTATCCACTGGTGCCCCAGCGGCCGTGCTTGACTGCTACCCTCCTATCCTAGCTTGGGCTGCCAGACGAAACTCCATAGACTGGGGGGCTTAAACAGACATGTATTTCTCACAGTTCTAGAGGCTGGAAGTGGAGGTCAGGGTGCCAGCATGGTAGGATTCTGGTGAGAGCCCTCTTCCTGGTTTGAATATAGCTGCCTTCCCTGTGCTCGCATGGCCTTTCCTGGGTGGGTCCACATGGAAAAAGAGAGATCTGTCTCCCTCACTCTCTCTTCCCCTTATTATAAGGTCACTAATCCCATGATGGGGGCACCACTCTCATGACCTCATCTAACCCTAATTACCTCCCAATGGCCCACCTCCACACCTCATCACATTGGGGGTTAAAGCTTTGACAAATGAATCTGTGGGAACACAATTCAGTCCACAGCACCTCCCAAGTCTGGACCTAGTCTCCCTGGGCCCCAACCTCTCACCATCCAGGGTGCATTCACATAATACATCTTTTCTGAAGCCTCCCCTGTGTCTTAATAAGCCCTAGAGAGCTCCTGCCACATGCCCAGTACCAAGCTTGGCCCTGGTGTTACAGCCACACACAAGACACAGAGGTCACAACACACCATTCACTAACTACTGCATTACAATTGTGACAAACGAAGAAATGCAAGATGCCAAGAAGGCATGTAACAGGGGACCCAGCCGGGTGGGTAGGAGAAGGCCTTCCCGAGGAGGTGACATTTAAACTGAGACCCAGAGGACACGCCAACCTTCTCCACTGGCTGAGGTTGGACAGGTGAGCCCATCTCTCTGAGCCTCAGTTTCCACACCTGTAAAATGGGGTGCTGGTGGGCCTCCCTCATAAGTCAGGCCTGACTCGTGTTAAGTGCTCAACAGACACAAGCTATGAGCATTATTCTTTAGGGAGAGCGGAGAGTCTGTTGGTCCCTTGTGATGGGAGCTATTGGAGAAACAGCCTTTGGCAGTGTGTCTTTGGGCTGAGGGGCTCTGGAGTGGTGGGCGGGAGCCCTCCTGTTTGACACTTGGGAATGAAAGGCACTGCTCTCGAGGAGACCCCACCCAGAGGGCAGGGTGCAGGAGACAGAGCCCCAGGCCCAGGGCAGGCAGGCTGTGAAAGGCAACCAGAGGCCAAGGCCAAGCCAGCAAAGGGTCAGGGGGCAGAGAGGAGGCCCCAAGGCTGGGAGGGGCAACGGGTACTGGCATTGAGAGGCCCAAGCCCTGGAGTCAGACAGACCCCGGTGGGCTCCCCTCCTCCTCTGCCACTCAGAGCTGGGCTATGGGACAGGTCAGGACCTCTGGAGCCTCTGCGGCCTCGACTGAAACAGAGTCTGCTCACGGCACTGCCTCGTGGGGCCCCGGAGGGTGAATGAGGACTAGAGCTCACTGTGTGTTCCTGCCCCATCACAATCGGGGAGCAGCGCTGGCACGGCCACGGGAACCACTGTCTAACACGCTGTGCAAACTGCCTTCTGCCTCTACCCCGCCCCCCAACCCCTCAGCCAGCGATGCCCACACCTCCGTGGCTGCTACCGTCTGCCCTCAGTTTCAGGAAAAAGTCCCGATGACAGCAGCCCCCAGGAAACTCCGGAATCCCATGGCAGGCCGTGGCCTCCTCCTCGGCTTTGCTGGCCACACCTCACACCCCGGGCTTGGAGAAATGTCGTTCCGTTTGGGGTTGCCAGAATTAGCAAATAAAAATATAGGATACTTTGATACATTTGCAATTTCAGATAAACAACAACTAAAATGTTATTTCAAGTATGTCCCATGCAATATTTGGGACATACTTATACTGAAAAATTATTGACTATCAGAAATTTATATTTAACTGGGTGTCCTATATTTTATGTAGCAGCCCTAATCCCATTATGTCCTTATGTCATATCCTCCCTAAAGATCCATCCATGGCTCCCCAGTGCCTTAGGCCAAAGTCCAGCTGCACGGGGGATGGCAGAGACCTGCATGCTGTGTGCCTGATTGGTGCCGACCTCTTCAGGAGGAAGCGGTGGGGCCCAGCGCGCAAAGAGCCGTGGAGATCATACCCGGGGCGGGGGTCAATTTTTCTTTTTCTGAAGATAAAGAGGAGACGTGGAAAGAAAACCCCATGCCACCCACCCCCATCCTGGCACCCTGCCCCCACTGGAGAGTAAAAAGGGTCAGAAAAAGTCCTTTTATGTTGCTGTTGCCCCCTGACGTGAAGGGCAACAGAGAGGTCCCTCCATTCATGTCGCAGTGACCGAGCCCAGCAGGGGCCTGGTGACCCTCCCACTGTGGCCGCCCTGGGTTCCCTCCGTGAACCTCATCCCCATCACAGGCTTCCACCTAAAAAAGCATTTCTTTCTGTTTTAAGCCCCTGCGTCCTCCCTACTTCCTCCTCTTCATGGGTGGGAAACCCCTGGTTTCAGATCAAAAGGACCCAAAACTTCACATGGCATTTCAAGTCGAGTCCTCAGCCAAACTATCGACTTCAGAGAGTTCCCAAGGGCATCGCTAGGCAGAGCGGTCCCGACCTTCACCCTCGCGGCGGAGGGAGGGAGAGACGCACGCTTCCCAGAATCCTGGACCAGCAGCAAAGGCCACAGTTCTCTCTGCCTTCAGACTGAGCAAGGGACCAACTTGGGGTATGACTCGGGGGCACTGCAGGGATGAGACCCCAAAAGAAGGGATTAAGGCAGCAACAGTCAACATTTATGAGGTGCCGTGTGCTTAGCAGGCAACCCTGATCCTTTAAGACTTGCTCCAAGTAGACCTTCCCTCACCACCACCTCAGAACAAGCTGGGTCCACAGGTGACCCGTATCTGAGCACCCTGACCTGGGGCAGATCAGTTTCATTTACTTATTTGGGGAATGATGTGTTGAAAGTCTGTCTCCCCAGTGCTGGGGGGAGGGGCAGACGGCCCATCTGTCCGCCTCACTGCTGAGCCCCAGCACCCAGCCCAGCGTCTGACATAGAGCAGGCGCTCAGAACAGATCTGTGGGACGGAGGGGGGAGGACCGTGAGCTCCGTGAGAGCGAGCGCCTGGCCTGACTGGCTCTCCGCTCGGCCCTGTGCGCTCTGGGCAGCACCAGGCACATGCACGGTGGACGCCCCAGGAAGCTGTGTCGAAGCAACGAGGGCTCCCTGCGTCAACACCGTAACATCGGTTCCAAGAATGTAACCAATGAGCCATCGTCAGGAAATGCAAAACCTCGTTCATACATTGTTCCCCCAGGAGACGGTGGCACAGGCTGGGTCCATCCCACAGGTGAGGAAGTGGACGGCGCCTGCTTCCTTGTCACACAGGCAGGCAAACCTAAATCCTGGTACAGAGAGAGATGTCAAACTCTAAAGGAAGGCAGGGGAGTGATTTCTCCAAAAGTTAGGATCGGGGTTACCTCTAGGGGAGATAAAGGGGGTGTGAGGAGTAAGGGACACCCCGGGGGTCGGGGGGCAAGTTCTGGATGCTGGTGGCAGCACTCTGTGTGCTAACTCTCTCCACATCTCCACAGGTGAGAGAGAGAGAGGGATTTCATGACCTATAAAAGCTTTGCCTTCTGCCCGTCCTGTTGCTCCTTTACAACCCGCTTCTCCTCTAAAGGTCCCCTAACTGTCTGCTGCTTGGACCTCTGGCCCGGGTCCTCTCCTCACTCCTCCATCCCCTCCAGGCCTGGCTCCAGCCCCATCCACACACTCCCAGTCTTCTGTCACCAGCCCAGCTTGTCCAGCTGCCTGTCGAGCCAGGCAAGCTCCTCGGGGGCCCCCGTGACAAACAGCTGAGACTGGAGATCCAGGACAGCAAGCTGACCGGGTCAAGGAAGAGTATTCCAGGAGCAGAGACAGCATATGCAAAGGCCCTGGGGCAGTCATGAGCCTGCTCCATTGCAGGGGCTGAACGTTGCTGCTCATGGCCGAGAGGAGAAGAAAGGAGGGAACTAAAGTGGGTGAGGGCTTCCCTGGTGGTGCAGTGCTTGAGAGTCCGCCTGCCGATGCGGGGTACGCGGGTTCATGCCCCGGTCCGGAAGGATCCCACGTGCCGCGGGGCGGCTGGGCCCTTGAGCCACGGCCTCTGAGCCTGCGCGTCTGGAGCCTGTGCTCCGCAACGGGAGAGGCCACAACGGTGAGAGGCCCGCATACTGCAAAAATAAATAAATAAATAAATAATAAAATAAAATAAAGTGGGTGAAATTGTGCAGCGGCGAGGCCTGTGGGACCCCGGGGGCCACAAATGCCTGTATCTTCATAAGGGCATCCACCCTACACCCCACAGTCCCCCACAGGCACCAACTCACACAGGCCTCATGTGTTCTCACAAGCGGGGTTTATGCCTCCACCCGACCTCACACCCTCACCTGCCAAAACTCCCTCTCCCTCTGTCCTTCCTCTTCTCTCTCCTCATCTTCACCCTTCTTCTCCCTCCCCCCTCTTCCCCCTCCCCCTTCCCTCCTATTTCACACATACTCCCCATCTGAACAAGGAAGAAAGGACTAGCACAGCCCGCTCCCTCCCCACAGCTGGCAGAGCAGACAGCCCAGGACCCTGGAAGGCAGGAGGTGTGTTCGGCCTCCACATCCAGCCTGGAAGCTTCTTTCAAAGAATGACCTCAGTCTCCTTCCTGCTTTCTCATCCCACCCCTCCTCCGGTGGATGCACCCAGCATGCCGTCCACTTCCTGCAGGGCTGTGGCTGCCGAGGGTGGTCAAGCTCAGGTCTGGCTTTCGTCAGACACCACCCATCCCAAAGACCACAAGCCTACGCGGAGGAGGAAGGGGTCAGGGGAAGGGGTGGAATTCTCCAGATTTTCTCCCAGCCTCCAAAGGGCCTCCAGAGAGGTAGTTATATAAGCTTTCTTTGTAAAAAGCGTGGAAAGGAATTTCTTGCAAATATTAAGAAGTGCCACGCAGGACAAATAACGGGTGGACACCCTGCTTGTGGATAGGGCCAGTTCTGAGCCAGAGAGGCTCAGCGGCTCCCCCGTGGGCAGGGGCTGGACCAGCCCGTCCCTTCGGGTCCCCAGGGCCAAGCTCGGCACCAGGCAGGAGGAGGCGCTCAGAGAATATTTGCAGATTTAGCAAATGAAATCAAGGAGAAAAGAGCTGGAGAGTTGGAGAAATAGGCCAGGATTGGGGGTGAAAGGAGGGAGCCCGAGAGAGAGAAGGCAGGAGGGTGGCTCCTGATGGAGATGGGGCTCGGGAATCAGGAAAAGTGCTGAGTAAAAACTGCCTTTGAAAAGGCCCCAGATTATTCATCTAAGTCCTCATCTCGCTAAATTTCAGTTCAAGCGGCTGCAAATATTTGAAATGAGTAATTTCTCCTGATGAAGAGAGTCTGATTTTGATTCTGCCTAATTTATTTTGAGATTTGGGGGAGCACCCAGAGGAGAGGGGTTGAGTCTGTGATCAGGCAGCTCCCGGCCGCCCTCTCCTCCAAGTCTCCCAGTCCTGCCCCGCCCTGCTCCGGAGTTGAGATCCTTGGGAGAGGAGGGTGGGCTGCTGCCCCTGGACCGGTGGAGGGGCCTGCCTGGACCACACGTGAGCCCCTAGGCCCAGTCAGCTGAGGGGCCCCCTTCGGGGGGCGGAATCAGAGCCAGGTGGCCCCAGGCCTCCACGAGCTCCTGGCCACTGCAGACTCACCTGGGCCTCTAGGCCCTCTGGTCCTAGCCTCTGGTCCGCTCTGTCACAGCTGCCGGCCCTGGGCCCCTGAGCCCCTCCGCAAATCCCTGAACCCAGCTAGTCTGGCCAGAGTTTACCTCCCAGCCCCGCCACCCCTAGGGCCCCTCCCTCATCCTCTACTCACCATGGCCAAAGTGTCCCCAGGCCCTGGTGGCTTCTCATCGCTCGGGCGGGCACCAGGCAGTCCCCTGTTCCTCCTACAAGACTTTTGAGCCCAATGTCACCTCCTCTGTGAAGTTTACCCTGCCACCTGGGGCTCCCCCGCCCTGCAGAGCCCTTGCCCCCTGAGCAGGTCTGTAGGCCTCCCCATTTTCCTCCCGGAGTGAGGCGCAGGGCTGCTCTGTGAGGCGCAGGCTGCCCAGCCTGGCACAAACAGTGTGCCAAGGAAATATTGGGGGTAAGAATTAACCATAAGGACACAGATGAAGAGGTGACGAGTGTCTGGATAAACATGACGGGACCAACAGATGAACTCAGGGTCCACCCTGAACAAGCAGAGGCCCCGGCACCCTGTCTGGGTCCAGGGGCAGCCACGGGAGCCTCCAAGAGAGGTCAGTCCATGGAACCTTTCCAGAGTCCAGCCACCCAGACAGGGAACAAAATGTCGGCCTTGGCCCTGGGACCCAGACAACACGGTATCTCAGCAGCCCCTCACTACATGCAGAGTGTGGCTGGCTCAGGGCCATCTGTCACCACTGGGAGAAGGCCACTGAAATGGCACACAGTGGGCACTCAATAAACACTTGTCAAATGGATGGATGGATGGAGGGAGGGATGGAGGGATGGAGGGACGGAGGGATGGTGAGATGGAGGGATGGAGGGACGGAGGGAGGGATGGAGGGATGGAGGGACGGAGGGATGGTGAGATGGAGGGATGGAGGGATGGAGGGAGGGAGGGAGGGATGGAGGGAGGGAGGGATGTTTGGATGGAGAAGGAGGCTCCATCTGATTCTAGATCCCTGGTAAGGAACACAGGCTCTGGGTAAGAGAGCCTGGGCTTGAATGTGGGTTTTTTTTTTTAATTGAAATATAATTGATTTACAATGTTGTGTTCATTTCTGCTGTACAACGAAGTGACTCAGTTATACATATATATATTCTTTTTTCATATTCTTTTCCCTTATGGTTGATCACAGGATATTGAATATACTTCCCTGTGCTCTACAGTAGGACCTTGTTGTTTAGCCATCCTATATATACCAGTTTGCATCTGCTAGTCCCAAATTCCCAATCCTTCCTTCTCCCACCCTCCTCCCCCTTGGCAGCCACGAGTCTGTTCTCTAGGTCTGTGAGTCTGATTCTCTTTCGTAGATATGTTCACCTGTGTCGTATCGTGGATTCCACGTGTAAGTGGTGCCGTGTGGTATTTGTCTCTTTCTGACTTACTTTGCTTATTACAATGATCTCTGGCTCCACCCATGTTGCTGCAAATGGCGTTATTTCATTACTTAAATAGTGCTGCTATGAACGCTGGGGTGCATGTATCTTTTCGAATTATAGTTTTGTCTGGGTATATGCCCAGGAGTGGGATCGCTGGATCATATGGCAGCTCTATTTTTAATTTTTTGAGGAACCTCCACACTGTTTTCCATAATGGCTGCACCGATTTACATTCCCACGAACAGTGTAAGAGGGTTCCCTTTTCTCCACACTTGAATGAGGTTTTGCCGCTTCCTGGCCCCGAGACCACGTCAAGCCACTTAGCCTCGGGTGCTGGGGCTTCCAGAACATCTGAGGTGCCTTGTCTCCCAGGGCCCTAGGAACCTGAGGCCCTGACGACCTGGATAACAGCACTCACATCTATTGAGTACTGGCCGGGTGCCTGGCCTATGTCAAGGCCTCTCCACCCCATGTGACCCACCAGTGACACCACACTGACACCGTGTCACAAATGAGGAGACTAAAGTGCAAAGAGATACAGCGACAGGTCCCCGTTTAGAGAGGGGAAACTCACGCCCCCAAAATTAACTCGGTAAGAAGGGGAAAGAGCCCTGGGACAGGAGCCCAGGAGCCTGGGTCTAGGCCACCTCTGCCCCTGCCAGGAGACCCACAGCCCGCAGGTCCTCCTGTCCCCAGTGGTGAGTCCACTGTCCCACACTCAGGATCAGAGCAACACCCAACAGAGCGGGATTCAGCTGAGCGAGCTCGGCCCTGAGACCCTAGTGAGTCCTGAGCCCTAGAGAAGAGGCAGGTGTGTGCCCAGAGGGAGGGGGCATCAGAGGGCAGCGGCACAAAAGCTGGAAAAGGTAGGCGTGTTGATGCCTGGGTGCCCGGCTAGGCGCTCTCGCCTGCATTTCCCTATAAAGGAAAAGCAGCACGTGCGTGGGGGGTAAAGGGAGCGTCACCAGACAGGTGACAACAGGCTTTACATACATGCCCAAGAGCCTTGGTTCATTTCCAGGATGCTGACCCGGCCCTACAGTGCTCCAGGTCCTGGGCTGGGGTGGGGTTCAGAGCTAAGTGAGGGCGGGGGGTCCCTGCACTTGAGGATTCGCGGTGGGGGAGGGGAGGCAAGCTGAAGCATCTTTGGAGGTGGCGGGGCTACTCTCCAAGGCAGACAGGGCTGGCAGCTCCCACCAGGGATCAGCTTCTGGGCGGAGCGGCGATGCCAGGCCCAGAACTCCACTCTGGCCGGCAGAGACAAGCACAGACGCTGCCACCCATCCTCCCAGCGAGGTCTGGGCTGGGCTTAGACCCCAGGGGGTATATATTTGAGCTGAGTGAGCCGGTGAGTTCCCACCCCCAACCACCTTGGGTCTCAGATTTCAGGATGCCCATAAGGGCTGGGGTAGGGTAAGGGGGGGGGGGGCAGGAATATCCCTAGTTTTAAATGCAGGTTTCCAGGCCCCACCCCAGAGGCTCTGATTCTGCCAGTCTGGCCCAGGCCCAGGAATCTGCATTTGACAAGCTGTCCAGGTGACTCTAGTGCAGCAGGTCCAGGAGGGTATCACTGCCCAACAGTGTATTGATGGAGAACCTGGCAAACGTGAGGGCGAGTCCCACGTCCCCCCTTCCCTGCTGCATGGCCTTCAACTTTCTGCTAGCACCCAGCGCAGCCATTCAGAGAGGCCGGTGGGTACAGGGTTTAAAAGCTCAGGCTCCCAGTCAGATGACCTAAGCTTCTGTCCTGCTTCTGTCCCACCTCTGCTCCTCACGGCTGTGTGACCTTCCACAGGCTAATCAACCTCTCTGTGCCACAGTTCCTTCATCTGCACAGGAAAGGTAATAATAGCACCTGCTCCCAGGGGTGTTAATGGAAAGTACATGTTTACGCTAAACATTCCGTGAACCGTGGCTCTTGGGTACGAATTCTCGACTTCCCAACGGTCTCCCTGAACCTGTCCTCACCCCCAGAGCAGCCAGAGGGATCCTGTTAAAACCTGTGTCCCTGGGCTTCCCTGGTGGCGCAGTGGTTGAGAGTCCGCCTGCCGATGCAGGGGACGCGGGTTTGTGCCCCGGTCAGGGAAGATCCCACATGCCGCGGAGCGGCTGGGCCCATGAGCCATGGCCGCTAAGCCTGCACGTCCGGAGCCTGTGCTCCGCTGCGGGAGAGGCCACAGCAGTGAGAGGCCCGCATACCGCAAAAAATAAAAACAAACAAACAAAAGACCTGTGTCCCATCAAGTCAGGCCCCCCATGCAGTGGCCTCCTGGCCAGTAGCCTTCTTTCTCACCATGGACCACTGGCCCTGGATGCTCTAACCCCTGCCCATGTCTGTGTGCTCAGCCCCAGCCAGCACCTGGGCCCTGGCTCATGTGCCTGCCCTCCCCAGGAGCCCTCCCCGGTTGGGCTCCTTCTTAGCCAGGCCTCAGTCCAAATGTTAGTACCCACTGTGTGCCGGCTTTTTCGTTTGAACAGAATATTTATATTTTCTCCAACAGGGACACCTCGTCTCACTGTGCTTCGATTTGTTGCACTTTGCAGTTACTGCGTCTCTTACAAATTGAAGGTTTGTGGCAACCCTGCATCAAGCAAGTCTATCAGTGCCATTTTCCCAACAGCATTGGCTCACTTCGTGTCTCCGTGTCACATTTTGGCCACTCTCAAAATATTTCAAACCCTCCACCAGCAAAAACATGATTATTTGCTGAAGGCTCAGATGATGGTTAGCATTTTTTGGCAACAAAGTATTTTGAATTAAGGGGTGTGTATTGTTTTTTGTTTTGTTTTGTTTTAAATATAAATCTGTATTTATTTATTTTTGGCTGCGTTGGGTCTTTGTTGCTGCGCACGGGCTTTTCTCTAGTTGCGGCGAGTGGGGGCTACTCTTCATTGCTGTGTGCGGGCTTCTCATTGCGGTGGCTTCTCTTGTTGCAGAGCACGGGCTCTAGGTGCGCAGGCTTCAGTAGTTGTGGCACTTGGGCTCAGTAGTCGTGGCTCGCGGGCTCTAGAGCGCAGGCTCAGTAGTTGTGGCACACGGGCTTAGCTGCTCCACGGCATGTGGGATCTTCCCGGACAAGGACTCAAACCCGTGTCCCCTGCACTGGCAGGCGGACTCTCAACCACTGCGCCAGCAGGGAAGCCCCTGTACATTGGCTTTTTTAGACATAATTCTACTGCACACTTAATAGACTGTGGTATAGCGTAAACATAACTTTTATGTGCACTGGGAAACCAAAAAATACCCATGACTTGCTTTATTGAAATATTCGCTTGGGCTTCCCTGGTGGCGCAGTGGTTGAGAGTCTGCCTGCCGATGCAGGGGACACGGGTTCGTGCCTCGGTCTGGGAAGATCCCACATGCCGCGGAGCGGCTGGGCCCGTGAGCCATGGCCACTGAGCCTGCGCGTCCGGAGCCTGTGCTCCGCAACGGGAGGGGCCACAACAGCGAGAGGCCCGCGTACCGCAAAAAAAAAAAAAAAAAAAAAAAAAAAAAAAAGAAATATTCGCTTTATTGCAGTGGTCTGGAACCAAACCCGCAATATCTCCAAGGTATAACTTTATCTACCGAAAGAAAATGTGAAAGATTCTTTAAAAACTAAGAACAGTGATTGTTGGGTTAGGGAATCAGGCAGATAGGAGCAGAGGTGAGAGAAGGGCTTTCCTTTATAACCTTTTCTCTATTCTGGGTTTTGAACCACATGAATGCTCTATATATTCACCTTTTTTGGTGAATAAATGTATAAATAAATGGATGGATGCTTTTTTTAAAAAGTCTCCACCTTTTTCATTGAAAAAAACAGAAAGACAACTTACTGAATTGGAGAAGATATTTGCAAACGATATGACAAATAAGGAGTTAATATCCAACATATATAAGCAGCTCATACAACCCAACATGAAAAAAAACACAAACAACCCAAATAAAGAATGGGCAGAAGAACTGAATAGACATTTTCCCAAGCGGAAATGCAGATAGCCAACAGGCACATGAAAAGATGCTCAACATTGCTAATTATCAGGGAAATGCAAATCAAAACCACAGTGAGATATCACCTCACACCTGTCAGAATGGCTATCATCAAAAAGAACACAAATAATAAATATTGTCAAGGATGTGGAGAAAAGGGAACCCTCGTACACTGTTGGTGGGAATGTAAATCGGTGCAGCCACTGTGGAAAACAGTATGGAGGTTTTTCAAAAAACTAAAAAGAACTACCATGTGAGCCAGCAATTCCACTCCTGGGTATATAGCCCCCCAAAGTAAAAACACTAATTCGAAAAGATACATGCACCCCAATGCTCATAGTAGCATTATTGACAATTGCCAAGATATGGAAGTCACCCAAGTATCCATCAACAGATGAACGGATAAAGTTGTGGTATATATATATATATATATATACACACACAATGGAATACTACTCAGCCATTAAAAAAGAATGAAATCTTGCCATTTGCAGCAACATGGAGGGACTTGGAGGGCATTATGCTAAGTGAAATAAGTCAGACAGAGAAAGACAAATATGTTATGATATCACTTATATGTGGACTCTAAAAATAATACAGCAAACTAGTGAATAAAACAAAAAGGAAGCAGACTCACAGATATCCAGAACACACTAGTGGTTACCAGTGAGGAGAGGGATGGGGGGGAGGGACAGTATAAGGATGGGGAAAAAAAGGGTTATTGTGGATTTATGAAATCAAGTGTGTGAAACCCTTGAAGACTGTAAAGCACTATAGAATTTAAAGCATCTTTCATTCAATTTAAAAAAAGGGCTTCCCTGATGGCGCAGTGGTTAAGAACCTGTCTGCTAACGCAGGGGACACGGGTTCAAGCCCTGGTCCGCGAAGATCCCACATGCCGCGGAGCAACGAAGCCCGTGCGCCACAACTACTGAGCCTGTGCTCTAGAGCCCGCGAGCCACAACTACTGAGCCCGCGTGCCACAACTATTGAAGCCCATGCGCCTGGAGCCCGTGCTCCACAACAAGAGAAGCCACCGCAATGAGAAGCCCGCGCACCGCAACGAAGAGCAGCCCCCACTCGCTGCTACTGAGAAAGCCTGCGCGCAGCAACGAAGACCCCACGCAGCCAAAAATAAATAAAACAAATAAATAAATTTATTTCAAAAAAAAACTTGAAAAAATTTTCAATTAAATAAATACATTTTTAAATCACCTTTCTGGAGAGGCTCGCCCTGACCAACCTTAATAAAACTGCCCCCTTTCCATCACTCTCATTCCCTCACCTGCTTTATTTTTATTCATAATCCTGTCACTGGCTGCCATCATTTTAAGTGTGTATTGGCTGATTACTGTGTGTCCCTCCCACTGCAATGTCACCCTGTGAGCAGCAGGCCATATCCCGCCCCAGCGCCTTGTCGGAGGTGTGTCATAGATCCCGAGGGGAAGAGTGAAAATCGTCACAGAGTTAGCTGCTCTCACCTGCCCGGCTGTGTGCACCTCCACACCCTGTCCAGGGCTTGTTGATACGGCACCCAGTATTGAACCTGGCACAACTTCACGCTCAATAAACCCTTGTTGAGTGAATAAAGACATGAATGTCTAAAGGACCTTTTAATAGGTGGACACATACCTCCCAGAGGAACAAGCAAAGCCTTTTAAGAGGAAAACACCTAGAAGAGGTACTGGTATCGCGTAGTTGTTCCATACGTGGTAGCTACTACAATTCTACTAAAGTCTAAATGACTTACCTGAACCCCTTTCCTTGAGCAGGAAGAAGTAAGACCAGGAGAGCCCTGAGAAGACAGGGAGGAAGCAATTCCAGAGACACAAAAATCTTCTTTGGAGTTTTTCTCCAATAATTGTATCATTTCCTTTTTCTTTTCAGAAAGTCTCTGTCCGTGTGGGTCTCTGCTTGCCTGCCCCTCCCTGCTGTAAAACATCCCAGACAGTCTGAGGGTCAGGAGCCCCCATCAGAGAAGCTACAGCTTCAGATTCAAGGTCACGAAGCTCACAGCCCCCGAAGGGGCCAAAGGGGCCACACCCAGGTGTTGAGGGTAGGGAGAGCAGGGAGTGACCACCTCTTACCCCCCACCTATGCCCAGGGCTCCTCCAGGCCGTGCTCCCAGCAGCCCTGAGAGGCCACAAACGTGCAGAGGAAAGAACTTGGCCTCTAGAATCTGTCAGCCCTGGATCCAGTCCCAGCTCCTGACCTTCCAGTACATTCTGTGCCCCAGTCACCTTACCCACTATTTGATATGCCTGGTTTTATTTCACCCTCACATCTTTGGGAAGCAGTTGTGATACTGCCCCATTTCATAGCTGGGGAGGTTGAGGCCAGAGAATCACTTGCTCACACACTGTAAGAGTGTCCCAAGCCAGGAGTCCCAGCCACCCTGCCTGTGCTCCCATCTCCTACCACACCGCCTTAGGCCAGGTGCTCCACCTGCTGAGTCTCAGTTTCCCTATTAGTAAAACGTGAGGAATGGAGGCTCCTTTTCAAGCTTATTGTGAACATTTAATCGCTTGAAAAGTGACTCACGGAAGCGTTTGACCCAGGAGGGGCTCATCAAACGTCTCCTTCCCTCCCTGGGGAAGCCCTGCATCCGTTTGCCACTGGACAGCAGCCTTGGTTGGTCACTTCTTGCATTTCCCATGTCAGTGGGATGGGGATGCAGGAAGGGCTGCAGGGAGGACCTGAAGGGTCATAGTGTCCACCAAGCCCGGCGTGGGGAGGGGCTGGGGGCTGAGAGTCCACGTGCCAGGACCCTGCAGCCCCCGCCCCCGGCCTGTCCCCACAGTGACACGGTACCTGCTGCCATCAGCTCTCCAGCAGGGCCAGCAAGGAGCTGGCAAAGGAGGGCTGAACAAAGAGGAGAGAGCAGCCCTCCTCCCAGCTTTTGTTTCTTCCTTGCAGTACTGTTTTTTGCTTTTTGGTTTTTTTTTTAAATCCAGCCACGCTGTGGTCCCATCCAGGGCCTCCTGCCTCCTTCCACCTCCTCACTGGTGGCTGTCACACGACAGACATTTTTAGTGGTGACAGCTGGCCTTGTGGAACTCAGCTCGAGTACGGGAATGTTTTTTAAAAAAAGAGCGAGCCAAACCACCGTCACTTTAAATAGCAATGCAGCGGGAGGAGAGGCGGGGAAGCGCATGCAGACAGGAGCCCCACGTCCCCACGTCCCCACGTCCCGCATCCCCACGTCAGGCTGGGCTTCCACACACAGTGTCAATGGAAGGAGGAAGGTCCAAGCCGAGACGACCTCAGAGCTCACAGGTCCCACCTCTGCATTTGACAAAGGGAGAAACTGAGGCCCAGAGAGGGAGGGTGTCACACCCAAGATCACACGCTTGGGAGTGGCAGGGCTGGGACGCCAACCGAGGTGTGTGTGGGTCCAGCACCAGGCTCTTCACTGTGACAAGGCCCGGCCCCCCGATGCCCCCAGCCCCTTTCCTGACCTTGGAGAGAGCCCACTGCAATGGGCGTGACTGGTGACCGCTGCTGAGACCAGCGTTCCCAGACCAGGGCACCATGAGAGCAGAGGCCCCCGGGGCCCAGAACAGGCTGGAACTCAGTTAACAGCTACAAAGGAATGACAGGTACAGGCTCAGATTCCAAGGGGTCCACAAGCCTCCCCGGGACCTCATCTTTGTAGCTGCAGGATCTAGAGCCTGTTGACCCCCCTTGGTCCCATCCAACACCAAGTCTTGTCACTTTTGTCCCCACCACATTCCCTTCAGCAGCCTGAAACTGACCACAGTGGGCTACTGATTCCGTGGAATGGACTAACGCGACCACAGCTTCACACACAGACCACGAGCGCCAGCTCTGAGCCCGAGAGACCTGGGCTCCAGGCCTGTCTCTTCCGCTTCTCTCTGTGAACTCAGGCATGCTGAGCCCCCTTCAGCTCCTCTGCGGGTGAGGATAAGGGTATCAGGTGGACTGACTGTGAGAATCAACAAGGAAATGCGTGTAGAGCCCGGAGCCCAGCGCCTGCCTTAGTAAGTGGTGGCCGTTCTTGTGATTACTAAGGTGATACGGTTCCCTGTCCCTTCGCCATCCAGGTCTCCCCTCTCTGGACATCTGCCCCTTCGCTGCGACATCCATCTGGCCTGAGCAGAGAGAGAAGAAGAGGACTCTCCCCTTCCCTGTTCCAGAGACCGCACTGCTCCTAGTGTAACCTGAGAACGAGCTCCCCAGGCCTTCCGGGCCACCCCATTCCCTACCATTGCCCTTTCCTGCCTAATTCTGGCACTTACCATCAGCGCTGTGTTGGTTGGTTTAATGCGCATCTCCCCCCTCATCCCCACAACAGGGGCTCCATGAGGGCAAAGAGTTTGCTGCGACATCCAGAGTCTAGCCGGGTGCCTGGCACATCACAAGAACTTAATACACGACCACTGAGGCTCAAACGTGCCCTGGGGGCACCTCAGCGGACTGACAGCTTCTCTGTGCCTCATCCAGAGCAACCTGGGCAGCCATGGGAGAAGTTAAAAATTAGAGAAGGGAAACATGGAGCAGAACGGGGAGATGAGGGCACAACTCCTGCATAGCAAGAGGGAAAGTTTGTGTCCCAGGAACCTTAGTTTAAACGCAAACCTCTAGATGCCCTCCTCTGCTGAGGACCTACTGGATGTCTCTCATTTGACCCTCACAACACCTAGGAGGTGAATTTTTTTTACTACCTCTCCACCCAATTTTACAGAGAAGGACACTGAGGTTCAGAGAGGTGAATACACTTGCCCAAGGTCACACAGCACTAAGTAAGCGTGGGACTCAGAATTCTAACCAAAGTCTGACCCTCGTGCCTGCACTCTTGTTATTAATAATCTATTAATAATCTTCAGCCCTGCCCAAGAGAATCATTCTGCATCAGGGCAAAAGATTCAGAAATTAAACAGGCTGGTACATGAAGCAGGGAGCTCCCCATCACTAGAAGCATTCAAGCAGGGGCTTAGCAACCCCCAGAGATGGACAGGATGGCAGGGTCCCTGAACTGGGTGAGGGTGGGTGTGAACTAGAGGGACTTTAGGATCTCAATGCTGAGACATTTCGATTCTGTGATCCACACCCCAGGCTGTGACCTGTGGGTCTGTGTTTCCGTAAGCAACACAGTCACTCCTTGTTTCAAGACTTAGAAAAGAAAACATAACCCAGAGAGTTAAATAAATGTATCAGCATGTCATGTCCTACATTGGAGAAACACACTTATTTTTACATAAGAAAAATTCTGGTAAATAATAATATCTAATATTTTATGGAGTTACTACATGCCAGACTATAACAAATATTTTAATATATTAAATTGTTTAAATATATTATCCCATTTAATCCACACTGTGATCCTGTGTGGTGGGTACTATTATTATACGGGTGGATTAGTCAGGTTTCTGCTACAACCCTGCTGTGTAACAAACCACGCCACCAATCCAGTGGCTCGCCACATTTCTCTTCCTCTCTCATAGGTCTGCGGGTCAACTGGGGTGACTCTGCTTCATTCTGTGAGTCGGCTTGATTTAGCTCCAGGCCATGGGTCAGATTCAGGTCAGCTCCACAAGTGTCTCCTTCTAGAACCATCAGCGAGCTACCTGGGACATTTTGCCTTGTAGCACATGGCAGAAGCTCAAGCATCACGGCCAAAAGTCCAACCACGTATCAAGCCAGTGCTTTTGTCACATCCACTAATGTCAGACTGGCCAAGGCAAGTCACATGGCCAAGCCCACACTTCAGCGGACTGGGGATTATACCCTGGCTACTCCAGTGGGGGCACTGCAAAGTCACGTGGCAAAGAGAATGGATGTATTAACCTATGACAGGAGGGAATGAAAATTTGAGAATAATACCCAGTCTATCCCCAAGAGGTGTCACAGATGAGAACCCAGGGCCTCACCTAGGGACACAAGTGGCCCAAGGTCACAGGGCTGGTTACTGGGATTCCAGCTGGGATTCTGACCCAGGATGTCTGACATCCAAGCTACTCCACCCCCACAGGCTGTCAGGCCAGTACCTGATATGTACCAGGTGCTCCATTAATTTTCAGCTCATCGTTAAGGTGTATATGCTTCAAATAGGTGCAGTTTATTGCATGTCAGTTATAGTCAGTGAAACTTAAGTTGTCTTTAAAAAGAAAATTTAAAGAGCAAGAGAAAGGGCTTCCCTGGTGGCGCAGTGGTTAAGAATCCACCTGCCAATGCAGGGGACACGGGTTCGAGCCCTGGTCTGGGAAGATCCCACATGCCGCGGAGCAACTAAGCCCTTGGGCCACAACTACTGAGCCTGCGCGTCTGGAGCCTATGTGCCACAATTACTGAGCCCGCGATCCACAACTACTGAGCCCATGCGCCACAACCACTGAAGCCCGCGCACCTAGAGCCCGAGCTCCACAACAAGAGAAGCCACCCAATGAGAAGTCCGCGCACCGCAACAAAGACCCAATGCAGCCAAAAATAAAAATAAATACATAAATTTAGTTTTTCAATAAAGAAAGAAAGAACAAGAGAAAACTGATCAGCCAATGAATGAGATGTTAGTACCTGGTGCAGGACTTGGTTTTGAAGAACATCAGCAAAGGATTGGAGCTTGGCTTCCACAGTGAGAACGAAGAAAGCCTCCGAGACATCCATAGGGAGCTGCTCAGATGGGAGGTCAGGCCTCCACCGCAAGGCTGCCCGGAAGAGAGGCCAAAGGGAGGCCTGGTTCTTCTCCAGATCCGAAGGCTGAGAGCAAGCAAGTCTGGTCGGCCTGGACATCGAGCAGCCGCAGGTAAGGAGAGCGGAGGGTCCACTGCTTGCTGGGACCTGCCCCAAACACCCCTCGCACTGAGCCAAAGAGGGTGACGCACCCGACGCAGCCGATGAGCGCGGGGCGGTCGGCAGGATTCAGGGAACGGGGTCAAGACTGCAGCCCAAGGTCAGTTCCCACACTACATCTGCCCTTTCACCTCTTGGGTTGCAGAAGTGACCAGGGGTGAACATAGAGAGGATGTAGCCCTTGCCCAGCGGGGTCCTTTGCTTCGTGACCCAGAATTTGGGTCACATGTTGCCTCAGAGCCCCAGATTCCTCCTCAGTTAAAAACAAGGGGGCGGGGGCTTCCCTGGTGGCGCAGTGGTTGAGAGTCCGCCTGCTGATGCAGGGGACACGGGTTCGTGCCTCGGTCCTGGAAGATCCCACATGCCGCGGAGCAGCTGGGCCCACGAGCCATGGCCACTGAGCCTGCGTGTCCGGAGCCTGTGCTCCGCAACGGGAGAGACCACAACAGTGAGAGGCCCGTGTACTGCAAAAAAAAACCAAACCAAACCAAACCCCCCCCCAAAAAAATAAAATAAAATAAGGGGGCGGGAGAGAGGGTGGTAAAAGACGGTACATAAAGGGAAAGGATGGAGCATCTGTTCTACCTGTCCTAGTCAAACTGTATCACCTGGTACCCAAACATAGAGGAGGAACATCTCAGCTAATCGATGAAGCAGGGATAGCGCTGGGCTACATGCACTTTGCGGCCCCTCATGAATTAATGGGTCTGGGCAATGAGGAACAACTGGCTGCTGACCTCCCAAAATGAGAAGCCAGAGGGTGTTGTGCCCGGTGGGGAAAGTGCTTCAAAAGCACGCCTCTGAAGTCGTCTTACCAAAAACAGCGAACTTAAACCTGGAAGAGCCTCTAGACCCGAATGCCAATTTACAGGAAATACAGAGAGCAGAGAAACAGGTTAGAAACCACCAAGGGGACACAGTCGGCAAGATCCAGACCAAGGGGAGCTCTTCAAGACAAATACATTGCAAGGAAAACAACATGGGACACCGGGAGCTTATTTAAGAACAGATTAAAAGCACTTGTCAATTTCAGTACGTGGCCCTTATTTAGATGCTGGTTCAAATGAAAATAAACGCATATGAATGCATGTTGTATATATTTTCACATATTAAATACATAAATATAAATATATATTAAGTATCTAATATATGAGTGCCCTAAGTATTAAATAGATATGTTTATATATTAAATGTAAATTGAGACCATTGGAAATGAGACCATTATGTAATGACACTGCATACGTGTTTTACATGTATAATTAGGTATGAAATATATTTGCACTTAGAAATGTGATGGCTTGATTTGGGTTTTTTAGGTATTGTAGCTATGTGTTACACTTTGAAAGGCCTTATTTTTTAGAGCTGCACTCTGGAGTATTTCCAGATGAAACAATATGGTGTCTGGGATTTGCTTCACAGTAAATAGGGAGGAGAAGCAGGGGGTAGGGGACAGAGGTGAAATGACACTGATCATGAGCGATGGTTGGCACAGCTGCGTGATGGGCACATGGGGCTCATTATACCATCCTCTCCATTTTTTTTTTTTTTTTATCCTCTCCATTTTTGGTAAATGCTTGAAAATTTCCATCTGGAGAAATTAAAGCTAAATAACCTCCATAATAAAAAATTTAGAAAGTTTTTCTCCATTTTTTATTGCATAAACTACAAACATAAACTTTACCGTTTTAACCGCTTTTAAGTGTACTGTTTGGTGGCATTAAGTCCAGTCACATGGCTGCGCAACCATCACCACCATCCGTCTCCAGAATCCTTCTCACCTTGCAAAACTGGAACTCTGTCCCCATCAAACAATTCCCCATTTTCCCCTCCCCACAGCAGCTGGCACCCACCATTCTACTTTCTATCTCTATGAATTTGATAATCTAGGTGCCTCATATAAGTGGAATCACGTAGTATTTGTCCATTTGTGACAGGCTGATTTCACGTAGCATAATGTCCGCAAGCTTCATTCATGGTGTAACATGAGTCAGGATTTCCTTCCTCTTAAAAGCTGACTAATATTCCATTGTACCTATAGACCACATTTGGTTTATCCATTCATCCATCAGTGGACACTTGGGTGGCTTCCACATTTTGACTACTGTGAATAACGCTGTGATGAACATAGCTGTATAAATATCTTTTTTTTTTTAAGATTTTCTAAGAAGATAATTATGGAGGCCATTCTTTCCAAATCAGAAGTGGGAACTCATGGCCTGACATCCCTGCAACATTCGAAATAAGACACACTGGGCCCCTGCTAAACGTCAGGTACCATATTAGTTTCTATGGATCCGCCAGGGAGCAGGACAGACACACACTGGGCAGAGTGGAGCTGCCTGTCCCATGGGACCTGTCAGGTCGGGGGGTCTCCAGGGCAGGGGGAGAGGGCATGGGGGGTCAGGCCTGTGTTTTCAGGAGCTCTGGCAGGGTGGCATGCTGAAAGGGGACAAGTTCACCAGCCAAGCAAAGGGCAACAGCAGAGCCATTCCACGCACCCCCATCCATGTCATTGTTCTGCTCCCAACCAGAAAGTGACCCTCTCATCTCCTCCATCCCTCCCTCCCATCCCCTCCATCTCTCCCTCCCGGCAGCCCTCCTCTGAGCATTGGACTCAGGCAGCCGTGGCTGTCAGGCCGGCCAGCCCAGCAAGACTCAAGGGGTCGCCTCTGCTTTAACAGGAGAGTAACCTGCAGGCCAGCTTTTGGAGTGAGCCGGGATGCCTCTTCCTCTTCTCCTTTCTAATCTGTGTCCAGGAAAGGAGGGCGGTCCTTGAGGTGGTGAAGAATGCTGGGGCCGTGCATCTAGCCGCTCACCATGAGCCCCTGTGTGCCACGGCCTGAGTGGCCGTCGGGGAGATGGAGGTGGCCGGGCTCCCGATTTCTGCTCTCAAGGGGTTTGCAGTCTTTAATTGGAAAGCCAGACACACACCCAGTGGCAGTGCGGCAAGGAAAGTGCTGTGATGGGGGAAGTATAGGCCCAAAGAGGACCCCAAGCCCCACTGAAAGGGGATACCTGGGCCAGAAGGCCCACCTGGGATGACTCTGGAAGGTGGAAAGGCAGTGTGCCTCCTGCAGCTCAGAGGGGAGGGTGGCCATGGTTCACTGTGACTGGGCTGGGCTGCAACAAAGAAGCTGAGCAGGGGGCGGGGCCAGGGACTGAAGAGCCTGTAGGCAAAGGGAAAGGGTCTGGATTTTACCCAAGGGCAGTAGGGAGCCACTGAAGACTGTTGTGCGACAGAGAGAGAACTGAGCACGCACGCCCTCAAAGGTTCCGTCGCTCTTGCTGCCGCGGCAGAGATGGGAAGTGGGAGGGGTCAGGCTGGAGGAGGGCAGACGGGTTGGAGGGTCCCACAGCAATCACAGCGAGAGTCTCCAGCGCCATCTCGGGAGCCTGCCTACAGGGCAAGCCCCCTCCCACTCACCCCCCAGCACTGGAAACTCCAGAAATGGCCAGGGCTGCTTCTTTGGCCTCCACCCCGACCTCCTGCCAAGGCATTTAGGAAGACGTGGCTAAAAATGAAGAGCTGCAAAGAGTCCACGTGGGCCTGAGCGGTTAAGAACTTGGGATGGAAATCAGAGAGACTGGTTGGCACACTTGGCCTCTGCAGAACTTTGAGAAGGTCCCCACTCCTCTGGGCTTCAGTTTCCTCGCCTCTAAAATGGACATAATACACATGCTTCCCCTACAGGGAGGCGGAGAGGATCAGTGAGAAAATAAACATCAAGAGCTACCACGGTGCTTGCTGAACAAACGTTGGTTACTGATCATCAGTAGCAGTACTGCTATTACATATGTCCCAGCAGTTCACAAAATCTCAACCCCTCCACCCAGGGCAGCAGGATTCAAGTGTTCCTGGTCTTTTCTACCTGCTTTCTTGTGACTCCTTCTTGCCCTGAAAGGTCCCCTCCCTGATTCTCAAACCAGTGAAATCCTGCCTGTGCCTCAAAGTCCAGCCCAAAGGTCACCTCCTCCACAAAGCCTGCCCGGATTCCTCCTCCCCACAACACAGAGACTCTCACGTCCACAGCCTCCAGGGCTCACCTCTGTGGCAGCTCCTAGTTTCCCATGAGGCAAGAAGCTTGTGTCACCCTGTCGCTTCCCCCTTCAGTCTGTGAGGGCTGAGGTTCCAGCATAGGGACTGGCGTGGAGCAGTTCAGCAAATGTGGGCTGGCTGGGTGGACAGATGGACAGAAGAATGGTGAAACAAGCTTTCTGTAACAGTCAGAACTAGTTGCAAGTACAGAAACCCAACCCAATCTTCTGTAAGCCAGAAGGCAGGACTGCTTCAGGCAAAGCTGGATCCAGGTGTTCAAACAATGTCATCTCTTTTTCTCTGTCTCCATCTCTCATCAGTGTTCTCTACTATGTTGGCTTCATCTTTGCCCATGCTGTCCACGTGGTTGACCTTTTACCTCACACCCTACCAGCCTTGACTGCCAGCAGAAAACAGCTTCACTTTCCCCCTTATCTGAGCCCTTGTCCCAGGATTACATCTCATTGGCCTGCCTTGGGTCACATGACGACAACCACCAAGCCCTCTAGCCAGGGGGATGGCCAGGCCAGGGTCACAGTCTCGTCCCCGACCGAGGGAACCAGGGAACCAAGGGTGGGCATGGAGCAGGGGGCAGGTAAAAACAACAGCCACATCCCATGTTCCCGTCTCACCCTGAGCAGTGGATCTACAGGCTGGGTCTAGCTTTGGCCTAAGTGTAAAGAGAAGACAGAGGGCCCTCCTCAGAGAACTCAGCCCCAAAGAGGAAACGGACAAGTAAACATATCACTAGGAGCCTCGCTGTGCGGCCACCAGAGCCGAGCAGATGGCCCGAAGGAGGTGACCGAGGAGGGAGCCAGCCCCTCCGCCTGGGTGGTCAGGAGGGGCTGTCCCCAGGAGAAACGGAGCAGGGTCATCGCACTCACCTTGACCAGGCATCCCAAGACCCTCCTCCCACAGGCTAACCTGCCCGCCCCACCGGGCCACACCCAGACCTGGTATGAGGAGGCCCGTGGGTCTCCAGCTCCGACTGGCCCTGATCTGGAGGGTGGTTTCCCTCAGCACACAAGAGAAGGGCACCGCGCCCCACAGTGTGCACTCGAGGCAAGAAGAACTGGAGTCATTTGGATGGCAGTAAATTCAAAAGCTGTCGCCTCCTCTCCCTCCCTCCCAGGAACAACAATAATGATGACCTTATGCACACCTCATGCAGCCCCGGGAGACTGCTGCACGCCATTTCATCACCACGCACAGACACGGACTCGAGGTCCAGAGAAGGACGTCCCCTGCCCAGTGTTACACAGTAAGCACTGGGCTGGGATTGAAGTGACCCCAGAGCTGTGTCCTCCATGCTTCGCTGCCGCCTTTCACTCCAGAGCAGTGTCTCCACACTCGCATGCCCCTCACCACTGCCTTGGGAGCTGCTTATAAAACCTTATTCCTGGCCCCTCCTCGGACTCTCTGCATCAGGATCTCAGGATGGGAGGGGCCCAGGAGTCTGCATTTAGCCAGCCTCCGGGGGGTTTCTGATTCAGCCCGACTAGCAGGCACCTGGGGAAACCATTTGGTTTCCAGAATATCCCCATCAAGAGGGCGAGGAGCCAGGTAGAGACAGTCCCCAAGGGTCCCACTGGGGAAGGGACCTCAGGGACAAATGGCCCCCTTGTTCTTCCCAGCACCTCCTCATGTCCCCACATATGCTTAGTTTTTAACTTAAATATTCAGAGTCCCCTCCCCTGTTTGAGCATAAATGTGCAGTTCCCACCAGGATTTGGGGGCTGGAGGGGATCTCAGGCCAACACTTTCTGTGTGCTCTAATCTTTTCAGGAAGAAGAGGCCCCCAAGCCTCAAGAGAGATTTTTTTTCCTACTGTCTGAATTGCATTTGTGAAGGGTCATTGATTTGCTTCCCCATTTTTTATTAATCAAAGGCAAACCACAGCCAGTCAGGCCTCTGATCTGGGGGACGCAGCCACACTGAGATGATCCCATCCTCACCCAGAGCACAGGCACCCAACGTTTCTGATGGGGTCACAGGGGCTTTGTTCCTACTAGGCCTTCTCACATATCTAGAACACTCCCCAGCAGTCCACGAGCCCAAGGTGCCAGATACGGAGCCTGGGTTCCAGGCAGAGGGGACAGAGAGTAGGTTGAGAACAATTTGCCAAGGTTACCTTGGAAGCAAAACCAGGTGCTGTCATAATTGAGGCCCGGGCTTCCTGCCTCTCTCTTTAGATGTGAGCAGAGCCCAAAAGCACATCCCCAGGGTCTCTTGGCCACAGCGTCAAAGCAGAGAAAACCAGAGCAGCAACCCAGTTAGGGCTCATTTTCAAACAGCAGAACTCCAGACATGGCCCCCTCCACCCCCATGCAACTTGCTGGGCCTATGGATCCCCAACATCTGGCCTGAATCCGTTCTGCTTCTACCACATCTGGGATGGGGAGAGGGTGTGAAAATGACCCTCCCCTATTTCCCAGGGCTGGTTCCTGACAGTTGGAAAGTCTGAGGAGGAGAAGGCTTTTCTTGGATCTCACACAGAAGCTCACTCAGCAGAAGTTTGCCCGAAGTCTCAGTTTCCCCTCCCAGTAACAGGGATGCTGAGCCTGCCCCGCAGCCAACCCACAGCTCCCCCAGCTCCCTGGTGACTCCTGGAACAGCTCCAGGACAGCACCAGACCAGCTCTTGCTGCAACCCTGCCCTGGAGCACGTCAGGACCTAGAGACAGGGCCCCTGGGCTGGGTCCAGGCTCTGCCACTGACCCCTTAGGCCGGCCATCCTGCCTGAGAAACACACATCCGTGTGAGATCAAATGAACACTCCTCACCACGATTCCAGGTCCTTCAGATGCCCCCACTGGACTCCCCACCTCTCACACTGGCCTCTTAGCCCCAAGTCCCCTCCAGCCGCAGAGCTCTCCCTCATGCTGTTCCCTCCAACTGGAACACCTTTCCCTGCTCCTAATCTGGCCAGCCCGGCTCAGGCTGAATATCACCGCCCTTTGGAAGCTTTGCCCCTTTGCCCATAGCTAGGGTCTCTTTCAGGCCCCTGGGCCGCCTTCCCCACGATTCAGGTGGGGTCATCTCATGTGTTATTGATGGTTGAATGCCTCTGATCCCCCTCTCACGCCCCACCCTGACCCCAAAGGACCAGATACACAGCTGACAACGCTTGGCCAATGGAGACTGGAAAGGTTTCAGTGAGATCACGGGTTTTAAAGGGCCGGATCGCATGCCGCTGGGGGCTGATGTTTGTGAGAAGATGGTTGGTGAGTCAGGGATGGGGCAGGAGCTCGGTCCCGCCCCTTAAAGAGCTCCCGGGAGCATGCGACCGAGCTATCCAGGGTTCCTCAGTGTCGTGAGGGTTAATTCAAAGGGGCTTCCACGGGTGTGCCCTCCACCGGGGAAAATGGCCTGCGCTCCCCCACCAACCGCGAGCCCTGCGGGTGCCCGGCTGCTCCGCTCACGTTCGCGCCAGCGGCGAAGCAACCAGGGCCACGGGGCTGAACTACAACTCCCATGAGGCCGCGCTCCACGGCGTGTCCGGGAGGAGCGAGCGCCGGCAGCACCACCCCTCACGGCCTTCTGGGGACTGTAGTTCTCCCCAGAGGGGCGCGGCCTGGGGAAAGAGGCATCTGGGCCGTCTCAGGGAAAGGCTGAGCCTCCAGCCCGCTAGTAGGGAGGGGCTGAGGACGCTGCAGGCCTGGCTGGGCCTCCCTTCACTCCAGCAGCGGTCTCTCCCAGCGTCACTTCTTCTTCAGCTTCATCATGATCATCACCACCACCCTCATCATCATCAACGTCATCACAGCTACTCTATTCCGTGAGCAGCTACTTTGTGCCAGGCCCTGAGCTCATCTCTTGGAAGACAGAGATAAAGGCAGACATGGTCCCCGTCTTTGCTGGCACACAGTCCAGGCAGGGAGACAGACATGGGACATTTAATCGCAGACTTAATTATTTGTGCGGGGTCCAAAAGAGTACAGTATGAGGCTGTAAGAGCAGAGGGGACAGGGAAGGTGATGATGAATATTTTCTGAGCTAAAGACAGACACAGAGTGTGGACAACAATGGACTGGAATCTTTGAAATTCAAAGAGTGAATTTGATGGGTGGGGTGGGAAAATCCAGAACCATTCCTGCAAATCCTTTCATTATCCCCAAGAAGAAATTTGCCCAGAGAGATTTGGGGACTTGCCCTAAGTCACACAGCAAGTCAGAGGAAGTTGGTACAAGGAGGCAACCCCAGATGTTAAACTCCCCAAGGACAGGGCCTGGGTCTTCTGTCTTCTAGATGCCCCACCCCGCAACACACACACACACACACACACACGTCTCGCCCAGTCTTGCACATAGTGGTGTGAGGAAGAGTTCCAGGGGCAAAAACATCTCATGCCCAGTGTCCTCCCTCAACGTGGCAGAGCCCAGCCCTTACTCAGCAAAAGTTTTCGCCTCCCTGAGCCTGTTTCCCCATCAATGAAAGGAGGGCACAGTACACCCCCCTCATGGGGTAGTTCTAACAGAAAAACCAAAGATGATGGATCTGAAACCAGCGTTTTACAAGCAGGAGAGGTGCCGGTGTGAGTCACTTCCCATTCTGTGCCCCATTGCAACACTGTGGGGCAGCCAGGAGCCATCTGTGAACTGCCATTGGGTGCCGACTGGCGGACAGCTGCCCATGCGGGAGGTGCACATAGGAGAGAGCTGGCAGCTGGAGGCCCTTCTCTAAGGGGTTCGAGTTTGATCTGAGCCCTGAGGACACCCCCGTCGAGTCTTCAAGGTGAGCATGGAATGTGTCTCCCTCAGCGACACATCGCAGGTGCTCAGCTTGAATAGCAGAGCTTCAGGGCAAATATGACCACGTCACTCGTCCTGAAAACTCGTCCGTCGCTCCCTGTGGCCCTCCAGATGAAATCCACAGTCCATAGTCTGACCCCAGCTGACTCCTTGCCCCAGAATTCACCAAACCCTTCCCTCCAAGAGAAGGAAGGCCTTTGGCCAAAGCTATGGGTTGGCAACCCGAAGGGCATTACAATCCCTCTCCCTTTCCACCTTCTACTGTAGAGATGAGGAAAATTGTAAAACTCCATTTTCCCAGCCTCTCTTGCAGTCTGAGATGACCATGTAACCCAGTTCTAGCTAATGAGATAGAACAGAAGTCCCTGCGGAGCAATTCCCTTTCTGAATAAAGAGATGGAGTCTGGCGGGGAAAAGGCCTTTTCACCCTTTGCTCTTTGGCTTTTAGCTTTTTCCCCTTCTTCCTGCCTGGAACACAGACATGAGACCCAGAGGTTCGGCAGCCATATTGTGACCATGAGGCACCAATGTGAGTTCAAGGCCTCCCTGCTGAGGATAGTGAAAAGGAAGACAGAAAGAGCCAGGGCGACTTGTGGCATCTATAAACCTCTATGCCAACCCCTGACTGCTCACCCCCGGCTTGTTGTTGTCTAAGTCAGAATCCCCTATCTGTTTAAGCTGCTGTAATAGAGTTTCTTTATTTGACCTGAACACAATGCTGATGATACACGACCCTGCATGAATGGTCCCTGCTGAGCTCATATCTTATTGCTCTCCTGGGGGGTTCACTGTACTCCAGCCTCTATACTGGCCTCTTTCGGTTCTTTGGCCACACTGAGCTCATTCCTGCCCCAGGGCCTTTGCACTGCCCACGTCTACTCGTGGCTGGTTCCTTCCATCATCCAGGCCTCACCTTAAATGCTACCTCCTCCGAAAGGCCCCCTGGTCCACTACACAATCTGGGGGAGCCTTGCCAGAGCCTCCCCTCTACCATATGACCTTGCTTAATTTTACCACCATTCCTTATTGCTAGCTGATTGTTTCTCTTTCAACTTATTTCTTCATTTGCTTATTATACAGAATGGGAGCTTCGTGGGAGGCGGGTTGTCAGGATTTTCACCTGTATTACTCGCCCCTGTATCCCCAGTGCACGGTACATAGTAGGCATTCACTAAGGGTTTGTTGGATTAATTCAGCAATCTGTTAATTAACGCTGCTGCCCTGCCTGACATACTCTCTCTCTCTCCCACTTTGCTTGGGAACTGGAAATGTCCACTCTCTCTTTGAGCCACCCCTCCTAGGAAAACCTTCTTGGTACTCCTGTATTTGGGCTGGGACAGGTCTGGTTCCCACACCCGTGACTTTCCACGTCTCTCCTCCTCTGCCCTTTCACACGCATAACTGCAGGGCAGTTGACATCCGGCTCTGTTAGATGTCATCTTCCCCTCCAGGACGTAAGCTCTAAGAGGGCAGGGGCTGTCTGCTCTGTCTTTCATTCCATGGCTAGTGCCTGGCACAGGTAAAAGTGATTGCTGAATGAATGAATGAGTAACGAATGATTGACAGGAGCTACTTGCTGACTGTGCGCCAGCTGGGCAAGGGGCTATTTTGACGACTTGGTTCACTGTCCCAGCCTAAAAGGGCTGGGTCTTGAGGGCAGGGACCACTTAAGTCCCATCGACCCCAACCCCTGCTACGAGAAAAAACTAAATCAAAGCAGTGCGGCCAGTTCAGATTTGCCCTGCTCTGAACAAAGGGGCAGCTGTGGCTTCTGCCTAGACAGGCGCCGGCACCATAGCCGAGCAAAGCCAGCCTGCCTGCACAGCCCAAGGGGCTCCGGGCTGTTTCTCAGCAATATTTTGCCCCTTCCCTCCGCCCCATCCTCCTTCCTCAACCTCTCCCCCAAATAACAGCACAAACCCTCGCCCTCGCATGGAATTTTTCGTCTTCAAAGCACTTTATAAACATTAGCTCATTAGCTGAGCAGCCCCTTGACACCAGGAGGCTGCTCCCTGGGTGTCTTCTGAATCATAGCGCCAGAGTTTACCGACGAAAACAAGTTTTTCCCATAGAGCGAATGTAGCGCCACAGCCAAGATCAGTGTGTCTCAGAAAAAAGGAAGAAGGAAGGAGAGAAACTCTGCCTCTGGCGAGTGTCAACTCCGAGAACCAGGAGAGCGGAGGGGTGCCAGGCTCAGGGCGATGCCACCAGGCTTCTGTCCCCCGCCCAGGGTCCGACGACCCCACACACGGGGGAGCAGCTGCTGGAGCATCGCCCCCAGCACCCTGGCACCTCTTCCTGCCTCCCCTCCAGCCCCACATCTGCCTTCCCACCGCTGGGGGAATTTCCCGCCTCCCACCCCCACTCCCAGCCACAGCCCATCCACAGCGAGCAGAGGACCAGCGCCTCCTAATCTAGAAGAGGTGGCGTCGGCCGCCGTCGGTACAGACGGCGGCTGCTTTGGGACTGGACAACCTGGGTTCAAATCCCAGATCGGCACCTACAAGCTTGGAGCCCTCAGGCAAGTGGCTGAGACTCTGTTTCCCCCTCCGTAGAGCAGGGCCAGATGGGCACGTCCTCTCTCGGGGGGTGGTCGTGAGCCATCTGTGGAAGATGCGTGAGAAGCACCTGGCACTTGGGGGTCGGCGTTGTTCTCAGTGAAGGCGGCAGCTTCCTCCCTCCCTGGTTCCAGAGCGTGGCAGAGGTAGGGCACAGGTCTCCATGGAGGGAACTAAGGCCTGAGCATCACTGAAGCCTACCACAGAAGTAGGCCCTCTCCCCGAGGGAGGGCCTGGTCTCAGCCACCCCCGCCTCCACACCCCGCACCGTCTCATCTCTGGAGGAGGTATTTAGTGAAGGCCCAAACTAAAAGCCCGGAAAACATCACCGAAACCACTGCGGAAGTTAAACTGGCTCATGGTAAAAGCCCCGGAAGTACTGCTTTCTAGAACCTCCTCCCCTGTTTCCCCGACAGATATTGACCGAGGCCCTGCTGTGCGCCAGGCACTGCGCTGGGCAGAGGACACTGCCTCCGAGGACGGTAAAAGAGAACTGAGGGTCTCCCCTGAGCACACGCCAGCTGCTTGCTACTTCCAACTACAGTGAAAAGGTCCAAATCTACGTGGCCCCCAAACGTGGACTCCTTGAGGGCAGAGACCCTGCCGGGTGGGTAAGAATACTGCTGGCCAGCTGGGTGTCCATTTCAGCTCCATCTCCCCTCCTAACAGAACCTTGGTTTGAAGTGAGTAAATATGCTCAGATAAAATATTCACCTCCCAGACTCCCTTGCAGCTAGCTGGGCTGCTTGACCCAATTCTGGCCAATGAAATGGAGTTAGGAGTCTCCTGCTGGGAACACCCAGGAAATCGGTTGTTTTTCCGATAAAAAGAGGAATTCACCTGGCGGGAGCCTTTTATCCTTTGCCCTTCACCTTTCCCCAATCTTCACCCTAACTTTCCTGCCTGGAATGCTGTCGTGACACCTGGAGGTGAAGCAGCCATTTTGTGCCATAAGGACGAAAGCCACATGCTAGGGATAGTGGAGCAGGAAGCCAGAAGGATATCCCGAGAGGCTGCCCAGCTCTGACTGCCTCCCCCAGGACTATCTGGGTTCTGTGTTTAAGCCATCTTGGTCAGGTTCCTGTGACTTGCAGCTGACTGTAAATCCTGCCTCATCGGCAGGCCACCTCGGAGACCCTCACGGTGCTCAGCAGAAGGGCCAGCACAGAGCAGCTGCTTAATAAACGTAAGTGAATGACGGAGTGAATGGATGGAGGGGACAGACCAGCCCTGAGACTGTAGGACCTGAACTGCAAACTCAACCCAAAAAGGAAGAGTGGTGGACAATCTAGTCAGTTAGGAGACCTGCATTCCTGACCAGCCCTCCCTGGGCCACGCTGTGTGACCCTGAGCAAGTTCCTTCCCCAGTCTGGGCCTCAGTTTTCCTATCTGAAAAATTCGTGTGTGGACTTTGATGGGTACGCAAAGGGAGCAGTCAGATTCACAGGCAGTGGCCTCTGTGATTCTTCCTTCTTTACTTTCTGGTGAGGGAGGAAGGGGGCTCCTCTCACCTTCAAGCCGAATTCCACAGAGGGGACGACAAAGGAAGAAGCTGCTGGGTTTGGTTATTATCTAGGAAGGGCTGGCCTTCCTGTGCCAGACACCACCAGCTATGTGTCATCTCTCTGAATCTTCACTCCATCCCACGAACTGGGTGCTCTTATTATCCCTTTTTAACAGATGAGGAAACTGAGGTTCAAGGGTTAAATAGCAGGGCCTACTTTACAGAGTGAGCATGTGGCAGAGCCAGGGCTTGGGAGCCGAAGGGATGAGGCCAGACATAACTGTAGTCCCCGGTTATGGGGACGGAGGGACGGAACCTATAAGAGGTGACATCATTTTTCCCAAGGTCCCAGGGAAAAGTTCAACAGGTAGTCCCAGGACCGGGCCCCAGGTCTTTCTGCCTCCAAAGCAGGTGCCTCCTCCCAGGAGGAGCTGGCCATCGAGGGTAGGAGAAGGATAGGAGAGACAGACATCGGTGTGAACCCAACCCATGGGATGTTTGGTAAGCAGAGATGCTCAGAGGCACGGGGACAAAGAGAAGTGAATAGTTCTGATGGGGACATCAAGGAAGGCTTCCTGGAGGAAGTGACGTTAGAAAGGGACATTTTGAAGGGGTGGGAGCAAGGAAGGGATTGTATCCCAGGCCTGCAGAACCACAGGAGGGCTGGACACTTGCTCCACTGTGTTCTCTGAGTTTGGGGGAGGGCTGACTGTGGAGGCAGCCCACCCATGACTGTCTCCCCCATCAAACGACATGCTCCTCAGCGTCTTCCTCAGGACTTAGCACGGGCTGGGACTCAGGGGACGGAGAGAGGTTGGATGAGGTCCAGCTGGGTCCCAGAACGTCTTGGGGTGAGCAGGGAGTGAGGGCGGGAATTTTCGCCCAGTCCCAGCCTGGCATACAAGGCAGCTTCCTCCCGAAGAGCTCTCACCTCTTCCTACCTCTCTCACCTCTGGAACCCATCGCATCCCCCACCCCCACCAGAGAATCCCCAGCTGCCCCTGGGAGGCAGGCAGTGCTGGCTGGCAGCTGAGACCGGAGGGGAGTCTGGGGTGGTTAGACTCGTAAGAGTCAGTGTGATGACACTCTCCCTCCCAAGCTTCTGTATAATTAACAGGCCCTCCGGTGGTTCTGAGGCACAGCCAGGTTTGAGAACCACTGACTTAACCTGCTCAAGTCTCAGTTTCCTTATCTGGAAAATGGAGAAGTATATGTCCCACCCCCATAGCATAGCTCTGGAGATGGTAAGATGCACAGGGGTGTTTAGCAAGGGGGAAGAGCCCTGCGAGTAAATAATGGTGACTGGTATTCCACACACTCAGCTAGTAACCGGCCACAGCAATGAAGCAATGGCCCAGACCTCCACCAGAGCCCAGGAAATGGCCCGGAATCTGTGCAAGAAGCTGGAGCATTATTAATTTGTGAAAAATTCACTGTGACCAAATAGTTATTCAGTACCTCCCAGATCATTTTTAAAATGCAAATTTTATCAACAAAGAGGAGAGCCTAATGCAGTAACTAGCAGAAGGGAAAGCAGAAAAGTGAATAAACTAGAAAACCAAAAATCAGCCTCTTCTACCCACCCCCACACATGCCCAGCAGGAGTCAAATATTAATTAACTGCTTCTTCCACTTGGACCCCCTCTTTGCAGGATTCATTCATGTTTGTTATGACAAACACTGCAGGAGCCAACCAACAAAACCCATCTCTTCAGAGGAAGAGATGGAGCCCAAAGTCACCAACAGAACAGACCCCTAGCTGGGCTGGACCTTGGGGAGTTTTCTCTTAAAACAAATGTGCCCTAATTTTCAGTCACTTGTGTATGATACCGAGGAGCGGCAGTAGGGTGAGGTGTTTGATTACTTTTACCTGGAGTGCAAGTATTTGCAGGTACTTGGAGCTGTCGAAAACTTGCACTCTTGAAAATAATAATCCCACAGAACATTTAAATGATAAACATGGTATTCAGGCACAAAGACAATTTCAACAAATTCCAAAGTAAAACACATTCTCAACACAGTGAAATAAAAAAATTAAATTAATAGCTAGAGAGGGTTCTTCTAATCTAACTTGGTAGAAATTTGAAAACTCTTTTCCAAATAACTCTTGAGATAAAGAGGGAATTCAAAAGGAAATTACAGCCTACTTAGATGTTTCATACTATTTGGACATTAAATAAAATGAGAGCGTTGAATACTAAAACTTATAGGATGCAGCCAAAGCAATACTCAAAGGAAAATTCATATCCATAAATATACCTAAAGGATATTAAGTCCCTAAGAAAGAGATTCTTTTAACAGAAAGTTGGCTTACCCATCAAACGGCCCTCAGTAAGGGGAGAAACATCAGTCTAGTTGTCTTGCCAAGGTTCCTTAAAGTTCATACAAAAGAAAGATTGCTAATACAGTTTTCTTTCCCAAAACTCACCATCTCCAAACTTGAGATGTATGGTGATGAAATCACAGGAGTAGCAGAGATGCGTACATATACACTGGGTTTGCTATTTCCAGTAGACAGATAAAGAAAGCAAGCTAGAGGAAGTTCGTCATGCCTACAGAGAACCCTCAGTCCCAGTTCTGTTCTCATTACTGGTTCCTCTACCTGAAAACTGCAGTTAAGCAGTGAATAGGGAGGCCAAAATTCTAGACTCTGGCTCTTCCGTTCATTAGCTGTGTGACCTTCACAGAATCACTTAACACTTATGGAATAGTCAGCTTTTGCCATAATGATGCTGTTTAACAAACAACCCCAAGCCCTCAGAGACCTACACGTTTATTCTCATTGGTCTGGAGGTTGACTGCAACTGGTTGATCTAGGCTGGACTCAACTAGGTAGTTCTGTTTCAGGCCGTAGGTCAGTTGAACTTGACTCCAGGCTGTGGCTTGGGCTCAAGTGTGCCCCGTGTGTCTTCACATTATTTTGGTATCAGAATCCAAATGGGATATATTCTGTTGTGACAGAACACAAATAGGCAAGACATAGGGCAGGAGCGTGTGATGTCTCCTAAGGCTTCCTCTCAAGAGGCATCCTGTCTCTTCCACTAACAGCCTGTTGGCCAAAGTAAGTCACGTGGCCAATGACAAAGTCAGTGGGACAGGAAAATCTATTCTGCCTCAAGAAGAAGGGGACTGAAGAGTTGCTGAACAATAATCCAATCTATCCTACTTTCTTAGCTTCATCTTTCCTGTCTGTAAAATGCGGTTGACGGAAATTCCCACCTCATAGCAAAAAAAGTCCTGAGCTTTGCTCTAACCTAACAGTACCCGAACCCTCCACTGGTTGGCTTTGACTCGGGTTATGTCCCCCTGCTGCCCAGTAGAGGGATGGGGTGGCCAGTCCTGGAGCCGGGGGTGGAGCCAGTGCCATTCAAACCCCAGGTCTGTTCCTGGATGGAGAAGAATTGGAACCTGTGTCAGGAACCTCACCGCAAAGCCCACTATCAGTGTTATACACTTGTTATCCATCAAATTTCCAAAACTGCTCAAGTCCCACTGAAAGGTTCACTACAGGGATCACCTCCCCTTATCCAGGCCCCTCCGGAGCTGTAAGCAAGGCTGGCTGCCATCACTGATTTACCAGCTGCCTTTTCATCTTCGTCGGCACCTCGAGTCCCTCTGGGCCAAGAGGTGAGCAGCCTCATGCAGACCCCTGGAGATGGAGGGGCTCAAACAGACTCGCTTCAAGGTCCAGTCTCAGGATGATTCCCCAGTCAGTCCAGCCTCCTTTTCAAAGGAAGAAAGAAGAAGCCAAAGGCAGGAGAGTAGAGTTGTGAAGCGTTTGGATTCTGGAATAGGAAAGACTTTGAGTTCAAACCCCATCTCTGCCACTTTCCGACTCTGTACATTTAAGCAAATCAGGTAAGCTCTGTACACCTCAGTACCCTCATCTGGGAAATGGGCCTGATGACTACATCTCAGGTGGGTGTCTGCACAGAGTGGTGGAGGGATGATTCAGAACATGGGATAGAACAGCACCAGGGTGGAACCCCAGCGCTTCCAGTGAGGGTTTCTAGAAAAGCTTTGGTCTCTTCTTCTGTGAATTGGGGATGATACAACAAACTGCCTGACGGGGTGTTTGAAAGTCCTGTGCTGGGAACCAGCGAGCGCTGTGCCTCATAGGCACTCGGTTCTCAGTAAATGATGGTTCCGTCCCTTCTCCGTGACTCTGAAAATACCAAATGGGCTGCCTTTAACAACAGAGTCACTACATGTGGGCTGATTCGGTGTGTTGCATGATGCGCCTTATAAATGTTAATTAGTCCAATGAGTGAAATACCCAGACGTTGTCAGATCTAAGATGTTATCAATGCTAAGACACAACACAATTTAGGGCGGGGAGTAGGTGCCTTAGAATAGATTAAATTCAGTGCTTGGTACTACAGGTGAGAAATCAAGCCATGGTTCCAAAGAATTAAATGGTGTCTGATTTCATTACCTTGGAATAGCCTCATCTGCGAGTATATTGCATCCGCTGGAGAATGACTGTCCTTTCCGATTCCCTAATATCTTGAAAGGG
>NW_020175018.1:13640121-13648259 GCF_003031525.2 Neophocaena asiaeorientalis asiaeorientalis | reverse complement strand
ATCAGCCTCTCCCTGAAGTCATCAAAGAATCAAAGAACAAATCAGTAATGAATGACACTTGTTGGTAAAAAACTGTGTTCACCACGAAGAAAGGACAAGACTGGTTAAAACTTTTTTTTTTTCTTTTCAAAAGGGACTTCCATTCTAGACTGATGTTAAAAAATATTTTTGTCCATATCCGATACATGGAAAGGTAAAACAGTTGTTCACCAGTATCCTTTCGCACAGATAATGTTTGTTCATTGAACAGAGAGAAGTTGGGCATCTGTTATTGGCTAGGGACTAAATAAGGTATCAAGCACAGAGAGTTGCTTGTGGACTCTGCCCACAGGGAGTTTACAGTCTAGGAGGGAAGACAGACATGCTTAAAAAAATAAACTTTTCTTGGTAGCCATGTGATAAGAAGCCCTCCCCACCCTGTCCCCAGATAAGAGCTTTTCAGTTTATTTTTGTGGTCCACAAATGGGTGAAGCTCTGCTTTCGCTTTCTTCAAGGCCTTCATGTCAGTGACAAAGCTGTGTATTCACTGAACCGGGCCGTCTGCCTCCTGCGTGCAACTGAGGACTACACTTTCCAGCCTCCCTTGCAGGTAGGTGGTGCCATGTGACTCCATTCTGGCCAATGGAGGGGAAGAATGCAAATTTAGACTTCACCATGAGACAAGCTGCAGCATCAAGCACATACTGGCTCCTGCCTCCCCTGTGTGCAAGGCTGAAAGCAACAAAGTATGGTATGGTGGAACTGACAATGGGAGGAGGCTGGAGGAAAGCTGTCTGATCCATTGGACTGAGATAGAAAGAAACTTTTATTGGGTCAAGTCCCTAAGATTTCAGGAATTATTTGTTACTGCAGCAGAGCATAGCCCAACTCACCCAGACCTTTATGAAAATCATTCCCATTTTCGAATGAATGAGAAATGAATGGGACTAAAGATCTCCTCACTGCCAAGGAGGAAAACCAGGCACTGAGGAAAGACCCTGCTACGAAGAGGCAGCACAAAGGGGAGATGAGGCTCTAGGCTGGGGCCATTGCTGTCCCGAGAGGATCAG
Organism: Neophocaena asiaeorientalis asiaeorientalis; assembly: GCF_003031525.2. Taxonomy (NCBI): domain Eukaryota; kingdom Metazoa; phylum Chordata; class Mammalia; order Artiodactyla; family Phocoenidae; genus Neophocaena; species Neophocaena asiaeorientalis. The sequence continues at coordinate 13,647,210 of NW_020175018.1, read as the reverse complement.
TGATGGGGCAAACCACCTCCCAACCCTGAGCACCATGAACCAGCAAAATCAGGCTGAAAAGATGAACCAGAACAACATCAAAGGTTCACAAGTTCACACGGATATTCACCAGCCTCAGCTCTCAGAGTCCCGGAGCCACGTTCTTCTTCCTGCCATCTGCTTCCCCAGGTGTCAGGGTTAAAGGAGCCACGTGTGGAGGCAAGCCAGTCTAGATTCCAGTCAGTTCACCTCTCTGAGCCTCAGCACCCTCCTCTGTAAAGTGGGCACGATAATAAAAGTACTTCAGTCATAGATTCTACCATGAGGCTCCAACAAGATGATTCATGTCAAGAACTTGGTGGCTAGTACACAGTAAGTGCTCAATAAATAGGCTAAGGGGAGGGCACTGGGAGCCACCACCAAGGACACGAGGCAGAGACCCACTTTGCTACATCCTAGGGTCAGTTCTGGGGAAAGGTTTTGACCCCCCAGCACAAACCACACGGGTTCACTCTCCAACCTGTAAGTCTCTCTCCCCCTCCTCCCTCTCGGCCAGATTAATCCCAGCCCCTTTGAGGTCACAGGCTGGGCTCCTTCCCTCATTTCCACCCTTCCTGAGGCCAGAGCTGTGACTAGGTAACTCACTTAGCCCTGAGAGTGAGTGTGTGTGTGTGTGTGTGTGTGTGTGCGTGCGTGCGCATGCACATGTGAGTGAGTGTGTGTGAGTGTGTGATGGGGCAGGCAGTGTGGAGCCATGTGACTCCTGCCTCCCTCTCCACCACTCATTAGCGGGAGGACCCACACAGATACTTCTTGTTTCTGCACCTCGGTTTCCTCATCTGTATGACAAACGTAATGATGGGGCCTGGGTCCCCCAGGAACTAGGTGGGTTTGCTTAGGACATGGATGTCGAGGGCCCCCCCAGGTGCCCTTTCACCAGCACAAAGTCCCGAACTGAGATACTACTTAGCCCCACGTTTTAAACAATTTTTAAATAAAAAGGAACTCAGGAGATGAATTGAGGACAGTTGATCAATACTCACTGGGCTGTCTCTTTCTCACTCTACACACACACACACGCACACACGTGCACGCACACATACACACGCGTGCGCGCATAATGCACCCTTGAGAAATGGGGGTTTTTTGAGAAATGCTCTCAAAACAAAAACAAAAACTCTGCTTTGTTCCATGTAAGCAGCATTAAAAATTCACCAGTTGTGGGGAGTAGGAGGGCCGGGAGTGCAGCCCGAGCTCAGGACAGATTGCTGGAGAGTTCGGGCCAGCAAAGCAGGGACTTGGGCCTGGGGAAGGCCGGGGGTGGGGGAGGGGCCAGGGGAGAGTTGGGAGCTTGGGACCCTGTGACCAGTGTGCCTTCGAGGCTGGTCACCCCCCTGCCACAAGTCTCCATCACAAAGCCCTGTTTACTTCTTTATCACCCTCATTGCAATCTTGTTTATTTATCTGCTTACTTATTCCTTGTGTTTCCTGTCTGGTCTGGAATCTAAGTAAGGTGCTTGAGAGAGAGGTTATCCTGGTTCTAGGAGCTGATGCAGAGCCTGGCACACAGTAAGCACTTAATATTTGTGAAGGAACAAAAGGATGAAGTGAACAAATGAGTAAATGGATGAATGGACAAAAGACCAAGGACGAGGTACAGCTGGTCAAGAATGGATGAGACAGTCTTTCTCTAGCTTGGATCAGAGTCTGGTACCCACGGACCAGCAGCAGCCAGGAGATGTGTGGCCCCAGAACTTCAGTTCTCTGGGCCTCAGTTTCCTCAACTGTGAAATGGGGATTATTGTGCTACCCACCTCATTAGATTGTCTTGAGGATTAAGGAAAAAATCCATATTAAACATAGTTCTGTGCCTGGCACAATGGTCTATAGTTTTATTCCCTGAGTAGGGAGGTGGGGGTGGCAGGTGGCACATACACCAGCTCCCACTACTCAAATGAAAAAAAAAAAAAAAAAAAAAATCTCAGATTCAGTTCCTAAGATCCAAGGAGCTTCTCACTCCTTAGCAACTCCCAGCTGAGGCCGGTGAGGGGACAAAGGTCTGTACTAAGTGAGTTATAAAAACAACTCTGAGCAAGAAACCTCTGAGACACACACACACACACACACACACACACACACACACGCACGCACGCACACACACACACACACACACACACACACGGCTGACCCAGGATTAACTCTGGTCTGCTTCTGGCAGGATTTTGAGAAAGGAAAAGAGGGGTGGGGGGGGTGGGAGTGTCCCGTCTCAGAACTAATCCCCTCAACTCTTCAAAGCACTTTCCGGTCATTTGATGCTCACAGTGCCTCCTGGAGGAAGGTGACAAATGAGCAAACTGAGGCCCAAGAGAGGCCATGCGCATTACCTGAGGATAATAGGCCAATCTGGGGCTAGAACCCGTTTCTCCTGACCTCCAGACCCACTCTGTCTGCTGAACCGGCCCAGATGTCCAAAGCGCTGAACAGACACTCCATCCTCATCCCAGGGGCAGCTACCCAGCAGGTTTGCCGTAAAGGCTCCCAGCTGAGCCCTTGGCAGACATCACTAATCAACTGGAGCACGCACCAAATCCCTTTCAACCCAGGGTTCCGGGCAGACACTACCAATCAATCAGGGTTGGCCTAGGAGATTAAAAGGATCCTCAGCCCTGCTCCGGCAGGGAGAGCTGCCTGGTGTTCTTAGCACAGCGCCTGCTCATTGGCCAGTATTTAGTCCATGGTTATTGAGTGAGTGAATGAATACATGAAGGAATGGGTGAGTGCACAAACAAATGGGCACCCAGCTGGTATCAGGTGCTCGGGCAGAGACCCCAGGTGAGAGATCACATCCGCCCTGTATGCACATTCCATCCATAAGTACAGAAATCATTCAAAAGTAGCAGCGGGGGTCTCCAGTCCTCCCCTGCTGCTCCCGGTGCCCCCACTTCCCCAGAGTCCTGGGATTGCAGTCACTTCTCCCTCCTTGCTCTGTGACCCCAGGCAAATCACCCAAGCTCTCTGTGCCTCAGTTGCTTCATCCATAAAATGGAGATGATAACCAAACCTGCCCCAGAGGTTGGTGTGGGGCTTCAAGGAGACCAGCGTGCGACGCGCTTGGCCCGGTGGCTGGCACAGAGCAAGAGCTCCAAAAAGCCAAGCTGCTGTCAACCTTCCACATTACATTTGAGGACCTTGAAGCCAGGAGCCATGATGTCTTCCTGGGCACTAAGCCTGTTGCCCAGGACCATGCTGGGCAAACACAGACCTGTCATTAACCTGGGCCTGGGACAGTGACAGGATGACGGTTCTTCAGGGCAGAAGGAGGGTTTCCCCGGCCCCAGGACCCCAGCCAAGCTTCCCAGTGCCCATCAGCCACAGAACAGCCTTCTTGGGGTACAGCAGGGGGCTCTCTCGTCCAAACACCACTGGCTCCACAGCCTCAGAGAGGACTCAGCAGTGACCCCTGTGGTCAGCTGTGCCCCATGCCTCCTCTGCCACTGTCAACAGTCCCAAATCTCAGTCCCCACGGAGCAACGCCCACTCCAAGCCATGGAGACAGCAAGCTGGGGCAGCCAGAGGCTGGACTGGGAGGTGGGACGTCGGGGTTCCAGTCCCAGCTCGGGGCGACACCTCAGCACATCCTTCCTCCTCTCTGGACCTCAGTTTACCCATCTGAAATTAGGGATGGGGGCAGCCCAATGCCTAGGACCCTTCCAATTCTAAGTGTCTTCTGCATACTTACATTTATTGACTGATTTATTTCACAAATGTTGATTGAGTGCCTACTGCATACCAGGCCCTGGGCCTCAAGCTGTTCTCTCTGGTGAAAGGCTCCTCCCCCTCCTGGGCCTCCCAGTCTCAGCTTCCTGCAGGAAGCCTTTTCCAGGCCAGCTTTGGGGTCTCTCCCCTGCCCTCCTCCAGCCCCGACCTTCCTATCACAGACTTATCGCTCTGTGTCATCTGGTCTGTTTATCTTGTCTGCTTCCCTCTGAATTGTGGCCTCCTGAGGGCAGGATCACGTCTTGCTCCCCCGACCCATTTGCAGGAATTCCAGAGTAGTGTTCTGGAAATACCTCTTGGGCCACTGAACAAAGGAATGAATATGTCAATTCCAAATCTCTCTCCCCCTTCCCCCGCCACCCAATACAAAACCCTCAATTAACCTTTTGTCTCTGCAGCCTCTTCGCCAAACCAATCCCTGGGAACCCACCAGGCAAGTCCCAAAGCTGACCAGGGTCCTTCCTGGCATGTCTCCCACTTCTGAACTGGGCGACCAAAAGGTGCCCACAGGCATATGTGGCATTTCAAAGTGTTCAGGGCTCCACTGTGGGGCTGACACCACCTGGGGTTTGATGGGAGCCCAGGTCCCGATAGGTTCTGTGCCCTGCTCCACACTGTCCCAGCAGACCCTCGGTAAATATTTAGGCATTAATTAACTTCCTCCAGGGAGCGGTGACTCAGGGCCAGATGTAATCTCCCAGCTCCGGGGGGAAAAGGTGAGCGCCCCAACCTTTCTCAGGTGCCCCAGACCAATAAGGCCAGCCCTTCATTCCAAGAAGCCTGGTCTCACTCAAACCCGCCCCCCGGCACACGTGTGGACGCAGATACTCATACACACACGTGTACACCCAGTGCCCTGGACGGTCTGTAGTACCCTGCTCTGAGCCGTTGAACATCCGAACAGAAGCCTTATGTGTGACCCACCCATTCTATAAACGTTTGTGAATTCCTACTGTGTGCCCCCCAATCTTCGCTACTCCCAGGGCACCAAAGAGCTCAGCTGTTCCACTGCCTCCTGCAGCAAGTGTTTTCTTACGACAGCTGCAACTCCCCCGTCCAGGCCACCCCAAAAAAGATCAAGGGTTTTATTAATCTGGACAACTGCTCAGCCCTCCCCACTAGCCACTTCTTGATTCTTGAGAAGGAGGGGAGACCAAGTGAATGCGGGCCCCAGACAGGAGGGCCCAAAGAATGGGGCCACGCAGACGGGGCTGACCACTTCTCAGCTGGCCCCAGGGAGTGGAAGAGCCTTAGCAGAGCTCAAACTCACCTTGGGGCAGAGGCTAAGTGGGGGGGAGGGGGGGCCTGGCTCCCCTGCCCCCAGCCTGTAGCTAGGGAATCCATTTCCATCCCTACCTGGTGTCCCATCTGGACCCCCAGGGTTAGGGGGTGCAGCTGTGAGAATGGCTGTCGATGATGAGCTGAGCTTGGAGAGAGATTTGCTCCTTCACGGATCCTGCAGGCCCTGGTCTCACAGCAGTTGTCAGGATAGTGGTGGGGTGTTGATGAAGTCAAGGTTACGTTCGCCATGAGCTGAGCCCTGAGAACTGGACTCAGATCCACCCAAGGCAGAAGCAAGCAGCTGATTTCAAAGAACCTAAAGCAAGTTCCAATTCTGGAAACAGACCTGGGTTCAAATCCTGCCTCAACCTCTTCTTGGCTGAGTGACCTTGAGCAAGATACATATACTCAAAGTCTTAGTTTCCCCCAGCAAATTCTCAGCAAGCACAGAATGAAGGTCCAAAATCAGCATTAATAACACATTCTTGAGATGTGGCACATATATACAATGGAAAATTACTCAGCCAATAAAAGAAATGAAATTGAGTTATTTGTAGTGAGGTGGATGGACCTAGAGTCTGCCATACAGAGTAAAGTAAGAAGTCAGAAAGAGAAAAACAAATACCGTGTGCTAACACATATATATGGAATCTAAAAAAAAAAAGGTTCTGAAGAACCTAGGGGCAGGACAGGAATAAAGATGCAGACGTACAGAATGGACTTGAGGACATGGGGAGGGGGAAAGGTAAGCTGGGACAAAGTGAGAGAGTGGCATGGACATATATACACTACCAAATGTAAAATAGATAGCTAGTGGGAAGCAGCCGCATAGCACAGGGAGATCAGCTCCGCGCTTTGTGACCACCTAGAGGGGTGGGATTAGGGAGGGTGGGAGGGAGATGCAAGAGGGAGGAGATATGGGGATATATGTATATGTATAGCTGATTCACTTTGTTATAAAGCAGAAACTAACACACCATTGTAAAGCAATTATACTCCAATAAAGACGTTAAAAAATAATTACATTCTTGGAATCATGCAATGTGCCAGACGCCATGGGTCCCAGACGTGACGGTAGAACCAGATAGGACCTCCCGCTTCCCTCCACATGCTAATGATATCTCAGAGGTGAACTTCAAAAATAAATGAATGGGGGCTTCCCTGGTGGCGCAGTGGTTAAGAATCCACCTGCCAATACAGGGGACACAGTTTCAACCCCTGGTCCGGGAAGATCCCACATGCCGCGGAGCAAATAAGCCCGTGCGCCACAACTACTGAACCTGCACTCTAGAGCCCGCGAGCCACAACTACTGAGCCCACGTGCCACAACTACTGAAGCCCACGTGCCTAGAACCCGTGCTCCGCAACAAGAGAAGCCACCGCAATGAGAAGCCCACGCACCGCAACGAAGACCCAACGCGGCCAAAAATAAATACTTTAAGAAAAACAAATAAATAAACGAACGAAGGCTTTGTGTGTCAAGACAGGCCCTGGGGAAGTAAGGAGCAGTATATTTTTATTCTTCCAGGTACTGTCACATAAACAAGTTCCACTCCTGTGTGTTCCTATCACCAGATCACCAATAGTATAGAAGATGCCCTTTCTCACAGTTCCCCTAAAATGTCAATCCTGGCTTCTCTGGGTGGGGGCAGAAGAGGTGCTTCTGATCACAGGGGCTCAGACCAGTTTGAGATTGTTCATAGATGGCATGGAAAGGCCAGAGCACTGGATCTGGAGCTGTGGGACCTCAGGCAAGTCCCTTCCACTGTCAGTGTCCCAAGTTTCATCTGAAAAGTGGGGTACGTGCTCCCTGAATCTGTTTTTACCCTTGATGCCTGGCACTGAGTAGATGCTGAAAAATTGTTTGAGGAAACAAACCTGGAGAATTCTTAAGTCTGAGGGGAGACCCAGAAAGTACAGAATGGGCTGGCTGGGTCTCTTTACTCCTGCCAAGGGATGAAGTAGGTGCTGAGGACAACAGGCCAACGAAAGAGGAAACTCAGAAGAAATCCCAAGGAGAGGGGGAAAGAGCAGGAAGTGGGCTCCTGGGAC
>NW_020175018.1:13638108-13640011 GCF_003031525.2 Neophocaena asiaeorientalis asiaeorientalis | reverse complement strand
GCCCACCCAGCCCTCATCCTCTCTGTGAAGCCTCTTCCTCCTTCAGGGGCCAACCCTCAGGCAAACCACTTCAAAGACACCCTCCCACCCAGGCGCCTTGGACCCCAACACCCTCTGAGCAGCAGTCACCCCCTTTCAGGCTTCCCGGTCCAGGAGGAGAGCGCCCTGGAGATCGTCCCCACCATATCAGGCCCCAGCTGGGAGGAGGTGACCCGTGAAATGGTTCAGGACAAGAAGGAAAACAAACGTGTCAACAAAAGTTAAGAGGGCGAGTGCCTCGGCCCTTGGTATTCGCCTCCCGTCTGGAGCTCACAGTCCTGGTACCAATCCGAGCCCTGCCCCTTAGGAGCTGTGGGATTCCCACGAGTCACCCCACTCCTCAGAGACTCAGGTCCCCGCTCTGCCTGCAGTCACAGGGAGGGAGTCAGGGCGCTCCTGGCAGGGCCGGCCCCATCCTAGGCACTTAATAACAGTCCCTAGTGTCATTATTATTAGTTAGGAAGGCAAGGAAAGGTTACAGAACCGGTGATTAGGACACTGGATGTCAGCTCTCGGAACGCCTTTAGACCTCAGCGGTTTGCGAGGGGCACGCCTCCAAGCCTCCTCTATCAGAGGAGACCAAAATTCACCATGTTTTGGTTTCTCCCGTCAGACAAATGGGGAGGCCGGCCCTTCCCCGAGTGTTCTCTGAATCTCCTCAGCCCAAAAGTCAAGGAGTCAGGCCCAACATACTCGGCGGCTGAGGGTACCTCGAAATCTCTTTCTCCTGAGGAGTCCCCAAAGGTCAAGCCGGCGGCCCCACTAGTCTCTTGCAAAAACCTTGCGTCCCGCGGGTCACCCGGGGGCGGTAGGTATGAAAGGAGGTGCCGCGTGGCCGGGAATGGAAGCCGCGCTCACCTGCCGCAGGTGAGGCCCAGCCGTGCGGAAGGGGGAGGAGCCGTAGCAGCAGCACGCAGGTGAGCCGACCCCCGGCTCCCAGGAACTAGGCCGAGGGCGGCCGCGGGCTCCAACGTGGCGGCTGCGAGGCGACCCATGTCGCAGACAGCGGCCTCGGTGGCTCCGAGTCCCGCGCGGCGCCGCGGCCACAGGAGAACATTCGAGGCAGCGGCGGCGTTGGAGGCCCGGGGTCCGTTCGGTATTTGAATAGCACAAAGGAACCGCCTTGGTCTGATTGGCCAGTCTAGTGGCCCCGGGGCGGGTAGCGTCTGTCACTCGGGAGGTTTGGGGCACTCTTATTGGCTCATCCGGTGTGGGGCGGGGCCCGGACGCCCGGCTAAATAGCTGGGGCCGGGGCCGGCCGAGGCTCATTGCTTTGGCGCCGTCTGGGGAGCACGAGCCCGCGGGTGGCGCGCAGCGCATGGTGGCGGCTCCTCTCGGAACGCAGCCGACCCGCTGACCCGGACTCCGTTTCCCCTGACCAGCGCGTCCCGGAGGCCGGCTGGAGGCCGAAACAGCAGCAGCATTAGCAGCAGCAGCGGTCGCGGCTGCTCCGCCGCAGCCGTCTCCGCGGGAGCATGGAGTGCGCCCTGGACGCCCAGAGCCTGATCAGCATCTCCCTGCGCAAGATCCACAGCTCCCGGACCCAGCGCGGCGGCATCAAGCTGCACAAGAACCTCCTGGTGTCCTACGTGCTCCGCAACGCGCGCCAGCTCTACCTGAGCGAGCGCTACGCCGAGCTCTACCGGCGCCAGCAGCAGCAGCAACAGCAGCAGCCGCCCCACCACCAGCACCAGCACCTCGCGTACGCGGCGCCGGGCATGCCGGCCAGCGCGGCCGACTTCGGCCCGCTCCAACTTGGCGGCGGCGGGGACGCGGAGGCGCGCGAACCTGTCGCCCGGCACCAGCTGCACCAGCTCCACCAGCTCCACCAGCTGCACCTCCAGCAGCAGCTGCACCAGCACCA
>NW_020175018.1:13635390-13637933 GCF_003031525.2 Neophocaena asiaeorientalis asiaeorientalis | reverse complement strand
CTTCTACCGGGGCGCGTACCCGGCCCCCTCGGACTTCGGCGTGCACTGCAGCAGCCAGACCACCGTGCTGGACCTGGACACTCACGTGGTGACCACGGTGGAGAACGGCTACTTGCACCAGGACTGCTGCGCCTCCGCCCACTGCCCCTGCTGTGGCCAGGGCGCCCCGGGACCCGGCCTGGCGTCCGCCGCCGGCTGCAAGCGCAAGTATTACCCAGGCCAGGAGGAGGAGGACAACGACGACGAGGACGCGGGCGACCTGGGGGCCGAGCCCCCCGGGGGCGTCCCGTTCGCCCCCTGCAAGCGCGCCCGCTTCGAGGACTTCTGCCCGGACTCGTCCCCGGACGCGTCCAACATCTCAAACTTGATCTCCATCTTTGGCTCGGGCTTCTCCGGGCTAGTGAGCCGACAGCCGGACTCCTCTGAGCAGCCGCCGCCGCTCAACGGGCAGCTGTGCGCCAAGCAGGCGCTCGCCAGCCTCGGCGCCTGGACTCGAGCCATTGTCGCCTTCTAGGGACCTCCGAGGGCACGGGGACCCGGGGCCCCGCGGGGCTGGGGACAGACAAAGACTCGGCCAAGGGGCGAGAGGAGGGAACGAACGGGCACCCGGCCACTCGGGGCAGAGCTGGGGGCGAGCAGAGGGAGATGGCTGATGTTTTATAAATTGTAAAATAAAAGAAAAAGAAATCTAAGATCTTGGACTTTATTTTTGCAGAGAGAAAAAGCGCCTATTTAAGTATGCTTTGTGTTTCTCCTACTCTTTTTTTTTTTCTTTTTATTGTAGTGATTGCAGTGGTGTTTAGAGAGGAGCCAGCCACGTGAGGAAGGGCTGCTGCCCGGCGGAGCTGCCGAGCAGCCGGGGGCGAGGCAGGGCGCCCGGACCGCCGGGGCGCGCTGGGGGCGCAGCGCAGGAGGGCGCGGGGCCCGGGGCTCCGATTCCAATCAGTTGTCAGACCTAGGAAGCCCGGCGCTCCGTTCTCCCGAGTTCCTCCGTGGGGTGAGGAATGGGTCTTGTGAAATCCTGAGCAAAAACAAAGGCAAACTCTATCTCCGAAAGGGACGTTTGGGTCACATTTCCTCTCTGGGGGCGGCCTCCAAAGTTCTCAAAATGAGAAGGCAGAAATGAAAACACTTCAACTTTTTTTTTCTTTTCTTCGCGGGGCGGGTGTCTTGAACCCCTCCTCTCCCCGCCCCTCTGGCTCTGTTCTCCTCCCCTCCTCCACCCGTCTTCCAGACTCGGGGGTGGCGCCCGACACCCCGACACTCTCGGACACTGTTTGGGGAAGGGGTGGGGGGCGGGCACAGCCGACTACATTTCCCATCATGCCCAGCACTGCGGTCCTCACTAAACAAAAAAGGAAGTCGATTCCTTCACCTGGATCTCCGGCGGCCCCGAGGGAGGGAGGGGCCGGGACCGCCGACTGCGTTGGAGACTTTTCACTAAGTTCCTGGTCAGATGTGGTGTTTGTGTGTGTGCTTCTAAGTTGCACTGTCCTGGTTCAGCCTTCGGTTGCATTTCATGAAACCAGCATTGTTCGAGCCTGTGACAACCCCGTCCTGTGTCTTCAGCTCGATAGATCTTGTTTAATTTAAAGCCTTTTGTTGTAAAAAGGTGGGGTTGGTCTGCAGCCCCTCTGGTTCTCTATCATCAGCACCATGTGGACTCCAAAACAAGTTGCCAACCCTTCCTTTCTTGGCCCTTCTCCCTCATTCCCCTGTATTTTTGTGCATACTGAATTGTATATCACCGGGTAAAACTGTTCAGATTTGTTTAAATTTATAATCTTAATAAAAAGTCGATTATAGAGGATGGCGGTGCCTTGTTTTCAGGTCAACCTGGAGGTGGAGGGGAGGATAGAGGGTGGTGAGGAGAGACCCCTACCCTCCGGCAAACCCCAGCTCTCCTGGGCCTGGGAGGGCAGGATCTGCCCACAACCGCAGGGCCGGGGGTGGGAGCGGAATGGGGGTGTGGTGCTGGTTGCTGGGGAAGGAGCCGGCGCTGCGCGCTTCCCGGGCCCCCCTCCCTAGAGGCGCCTGCTCCCCACGGGAACCGGCCGCCCCCAGGGTCTCCATCAGGAAGCCGAGCGAGCCTCCAGCACATTTCCTGACCTGCCAGGGGCGCAGGGCCTGGTCGGCCTCACGTCTGAGCTCTCTTCGGCTGGGGAGAGCAGCCGGGGGGCTTGCGGGCCACCCACACTCCGCGCCCTGCGCCTCTGCCCGCACGTCCGCACATCTTGGGCTGCAACTTGGGGAAGTTTTTTCCTTTTCCTTTTCTTTTTTTTAAGTTGAGTTTGTTATCACTGCTCGGTGCCACTTGGTGGTGTGCTGGCGGCGTCTCCCTCCCTCCTCGCGCCCCTCCCTTCTCCCTCTCCCCTCCCCAGTGGATGGAGGCAGGAAGGCTCCAGGCGCGCTCTCCCCGCTGACCACCTACGGAATGACCTCAGAGTGGGAGAATGTGCCAAGGCCCCGAGGAAGCTCGCGTCCTCCCCCCGGAACCAAATTCACATCTGGAGCCGCGCCTCGGGCTCGGGGGCGCGCGGGGT
>NW_020175018.1:13613887-13635178 GCF_003031525.2 Neophocaena asiaeorientalis asiaeorientalis | reverse complement strand
GCACGAGCCACCCCGCAGGACGACTCACGTCCCCGACCCCAGCCTTCACGCCTCCCGCAGCGAGAGGAGGGGCTGCCGCCGAGAGGCCCCGCACTCCAGTCTCCGAGAGGCGGACGCAAGCCAGTCCCAGGAGCCCGCTGGGCTCTGGGTCCCGGTGTCGCGCGAGGCGAAGTTCTCAGGGACACTCCAGAGCCCGGGGGCCGCGAAGGGCCCGCGATGGGGATGGAGGAAGAGGGAGACTATGGAGGCGTGAGTTACGGGGAGGAAAGGCACCTTCACCCCCCCAGGGCTGTTTCCTCGGCCTCCCACGGGAAGAGTCTGGAGCTGCTGAGGAAGGGTAACGGCGTGTCGCCCTCCTCCCCATCCTGCCCCCCACCCCAAGTCCGAGGAAGAGCTGTTTGATGCGCGGTTTTGATTCAATCCACCAAGCCAGTTGCCAGAGCTCCCCCTAGCGCTCTTCCAGGGTGCTGCAGCAGCAGCGGCTGGGAGTGGGCGAGGCACAGCCGGGGGCGGCGGGGCTGCTGGGGGCTGCTGGGCGCCCACCTGGGGCACAGCGCTGCGTCGGGATCTAGCCCTGGCTGGAGCGGGAACCGGGGTCTGCGTGCATCCCCACTCCAGGCCCGCGGGGAGGAGGGGGCACGTGGTCGGCCGCCTTTGTTGGGAGGGCGGACCTGGGCCTGGGAAGGGACCAGCCGAGGGGCTTGGGAACTCCCACCTGTCCTTGGGGCAAAGGAGTATGGGCGGTGGCCTACGACATAAGAGCTCTAAACTCAACAGGACCCCGGACCGGGGTTCTCCTCTCCTCTGCCAGGTTTTCTGAGCTTCAGCTGCGGTAAGAGACCTCAGGCACACTGGGATCTAGTGAACCCGTGGGAAGGGGGAAGGAGGGCGCAGGAAGCACCTGGAAGAGAGGTGCCCTTCCACCCAATTATCTTTTCAGGGCCCAGGGACCTTGGGTAGCCACACAAAGCGTTAATGCCCTGAGCACAATGCACAGTGACCCAAAACACAACCCCCTGGCCACCTACCTCTCACACTAAGACATTCCACGCAAAGTCGTAACACAAGCAGTGCTGATGTTACAGGACACACCACACTGAAGGCCGCACCTGGCCAAACGCACTGTCCCCAACACGAGACGCTCTAAGGAGCATCCTCACTCCACTCAAGGCCACGCCCCCTCCCCGGAGGTTGGCACAGCTCACAGCGTGCTCTCCCAGAACATCCTGAGAGAATAATACTCCCCAGCTGAGCGCAACCGAAAGGCTGAGGGGAGGGGAGGCGTGGGGGTGTGGGGAGGATACGGGCCATGAGGGTCTTGGGAAAGGGGGAAGGGGGCAGGCCAGCAGGCAAACCAGGAGTCCAGAGACCCAGATCCACAGACAAGCCCTGCTCTTTCCAGGAAAAAGACCAAGCCAGACCCCACAAGAGCCCCCAGGCAGGACTTAGTGTGGGGGGCTACTTGAGGAAGCAGGGAGATTGGAAGAGACTGGGGGACTTAGGGAGTGATGAGACGGAGCTTTCAGAGAGCAGCAGTTCTGGAAGCGAGAGCTCCAGCAAGCCCCTGGTCCCCCCAAGTTAACCAGCACACGCGCGCACGCACACACACACATACTTCCCTCAGCTCCTAGAACACCACAGGTCCTGCTGTCCTTGATACGTGGTGTAAAGCAGAACCAGGCTCCGAGCTGTGCTCCCAGCAATGTGGAGCCGCGGGGATAACAGCTGAGAGCCTGGGAGAGCTGCAGGCTGCCCTCCAGAGAAGCCAGGGGCTGGGGATGCCCTGGGCTCCCAGGAGGGTCACTGTGTAGCATACTGAGATCTGAGTGCTACTATCCTATGTGTGTGTGTGTGTGTGTGTGTGTGTGTCCGTGGGTGTCGCTCTGGTGCGGGGCATGTCTTTCTGCATCTCCATGCACAGGACACACATTTGCAGGGTGCCCACTTAGTGCCTGGCCAGTGCAAAGCACTGAGCTGAGTACTGAGAGAAAGAAGAGCAGATAAGGGGACAGCAAATCCCTCTGTATGTATTCACTCAGCTAATTTTCCCAGCTACTCTCAGAGATAGATACCGTGAGCATCCCAGTTTTAGAAATGAGAAATCTTGGCAGAAGTCACACGACAAAGAAGTAGCCAGTCTTTCTGTTGGAGCTCACAGTCTCGTGGAGAAGAATGTATAACATATTACAACGCGAGCTGTCAAATGACCCTGATGTTGTCTAAACAGTAACATTGTTAAGTTCCAGCTGAACCCGAACTAGCAGGGTGGAGGGATGGAGAGACACACAGGACAGCGGTGTCTGTATCCCACCCCACTCAGGGCAGGGACTGACCTCTTCCTGGGATTTGTCACGATCTTTATGGTAGGGAACAATGACTTGAATGGAACCAACTTGGGCAAAAGGTGGCATTTCTTGGTTCGTGGCTCTGAACTGTACCGTGGGCAGGGGTGCGGCTGGCTTCAGGTACAATTGGATCCAGGGGCAAATCTCCAGATGCTCTCTCTGCCTCCCGTGACTTTCTTCTCTGCACTGAGCACGCCACTCTCCTACTGCAGATCCACTTCTCATGACAGCTGTAAGAAGCAGCTCGTGGACTCCCATCCCATGGCTTTTCCACCCAAGAAGGACTGTCCTCTTCTCCTGTTTCCAACCCAGAAGATCTCAGGGAAGGACCCTGTCCTGTCCCAAACCTGCAGCCAGGGTTGGACGGGGCTTGGTCGTGCCCACTGGAAGCTCATGGGCAGAGAAGGGACGCTCTTCTCAGAAAAGGGTGGTACAGGTGACAGACCAAAGATGTCCTCCAGAGAGAGGGGCTGCAGGCCAAGCAAAAGGAGGCATTTTCACGTGGGACATGGGGAAACCCAGGACACAGGCATGGTTGCTTCAGGGCCTGGGTGATTAAGTACAGCCAACACAGCTCTGGAGAAGAAACATTCCCTTGCTTCTTAGCAGGATAATGAGGCCCCAGGACCATCTGATGCCTCCCAGTGTTGCCACTCAGGAATCACCAGGGGAGGGGAAGCTGCAGGCCCCAGGACAGGGGCAGCAACAGAAGCCACCCTCGGGGAACTAGGGCATTGGGTACCCACAAGGAGGCTAAAATGGAGGAACTTGGCTGGAGCTCATATGTGGCTCCCCCAGGCACTCCCAGACCTAACGGAAAAGGCTGTGAGGGGAGGCCAAGGTGCTGGCCAGAGGGATGGAGGGGGACATGCTGAAATTAACATGCCCACCTGTACACCCCCAGCTGGCAGGGCCTAGGGACATCTGGGGTACAGGTAACATTATCGATTCACATGTGCAGATAAAACAGACGGAATAGAAGCTGGAAAACGTTGAAACGGTTGAAAGGCGGAGGGAATATAGATGACCTTTGTTTTATCATATGCACGTTTCTATGTTTTCCAAGTTTTCTACAATGATCATGTATCACTTTTATATTTAGAAGAAAAAATTAACACTATATTTTTCAGAGAAAAGTGTGATGTGACAGGTGCTATCATCGATGTAGCCTGCTACAGAGCAGAGAGAGGGGAGCAGTGATATGCACCCTGTGTGGGGCAGGCTCAACCCCTGAGAACAGAGCACTCAACCAAAAAGCCGTGGCTCACCAGGAGTCAGCCTCCTGCCCTCCGTCTCTGTTAAGAGACTGTGAGACAAAAGGACAAACATTGAGGACACATCCTGGAGGGCACTTTGCTTGTTCTCACCTCTGACCCCCGTCCCAGCCCCGCCCAGTCCTTCCCGTCAATCATCACAGAATGTTTTGCTCAGAGTTGCTAGATTACCTGGCCAGGTGGGTAGTAAGAGGCAAAAGTGCTTGGGAAATGTCTTTAGCAACTTAAGCTGAAACTAAAGACGAAGTGGCAAAGCTCGGCAGAAAGGGCTCTGGACTAGGAGTCTGGAGACCCAGGGGCAGGTTCTGGCTCTGGGTCACAGGCTCGCCTTGGGACCTGGGATGAGTTGCTTTCCTAGCAGACCCAGGTTCCCTCATCTGAGGAGATAGAGCAGGAGGAAAGAAGTAAGGTCCTAACCCAGTCTTGATGCTCCAAAAGTAGAAAAAGGAACCACTGCTTCCAGCCTTCTGATGATCTGAGGCTTGTGTCTAATCACAGTAAGAAAGCTGCAGGTGGTAATATCAGACTCCACACCCACCCACGAGCATGGTCATCTGCCTACGTCACTGACTCATTCAAGAAAGGCATCCATTCATCCGTTCATTCAAATATATATTGAGTACCTATATATGCCAGGCACTGTGCTAGGCACCAAGGACACAGCATGAACAAGACAGACAAGGGCCCTGCCCTTATGGAGCTTACATTCTAGTAGAGAGACAGACAACAAGCAAGTGAACCACTGAACAGTGGGATAAGTGTGGTGGGAAAATGAAACAGGGCTGGAGAAGACCGATGAGGAGCTGGTGGCACCACTTTAACTTTGATGATCAGAGGAGGCGATATATGAGCTGAGATCTAAATAGGTCAGTTGTATTAGTCAGTGTAGGATAAGCTCTGCTGCGGTAACAAATTAATCCCCAAATCTCAGCAGTTTAACACAACAAAGATTAATTTCTTGACCATGCAAAGTCCAACTAAATCGGACAACTCTCCCAGGATGCTTTCCCCCATGCGGTGACAGCGATTCAGGAGTTCGGTTATTCTGCAATGGAAGCGATTCTCCTCACTTATACTCACAGCCCATTGGCTGAATTAGTCCCACGACCCCACCTAACTGCAAGGGACCTGGGAGGGGCAGTGCCCCTGGCAGTCTGGGAAGCAGATGGGTGGGCCCTAGAAATCTCTACCGTACTAGCCGGAAGAACAATGATGGAAGAGCATTCCAGGCAGAAGGAACAGGAAGTGCAAAGAGTAAACAGAGGAACTCATTGGCGTGTTGGAACTGGACGAAGGCTCCCAAGAGGGAGAGGGCAATGGGGAGAGTGGCAGGAGATGGGAGCAAAAAGGAAGGCAGGGCTTCCCTGGTGGTGCAGTGGTTGAGAGTCCGCCTGCCGATGCAGGGGACACGGGTTCGTGCCCCGGTCCGGGAAGATCCCACATGCCGCGGAGGGGCTGGGCCCGTGAGCCATGGCCGCTGAACCTGCGCGTCCGGAGCCTGTGCTCCGCAGCGGGAGAGGCCACAACAGTGAGAGGTCCGCGTACCGCAAAAAAAAAAAGAAGGCAGGGACGGGAGGATTCAGTTATCACCCATGAAGGGACTTCACGAAGTGCCTGGCACACAGCAAGCACTCAAGAAATGGTAGTGATTCTTGGTGTTATAGGAACTTCCTTCTTTCCCCCAGGTCAGTGGGGTGGCGGCGGGGGTGACTGGTGGGGACAGAGGGAGGGAATAAACCAGTATAACAACAGTCTGGAGCAGCTGCCCCAACCAGTTTCGGCTGAGGCTCCAGGCCAAGCCGAGCTTTGTCCCTCCTTCCAATGGACCGAGCCCCAAGGACACACCCATCCAAGGGACCCTCAGCAAAGAGGGAGGGTGAGCGGGTGGACCTAGGACTGTATATGGGTTCCTTGTGCAACATCCCCTCCCTGGAAGTTGTTAATATCAGATGAGTGAGCGTGGACCAGCATGCAGAGGCCAGGCGCCAGAGGGCTTCCCAGGGTCACCTCCCCACGGGGCGCCTGTCCGAAGCCGGGGCTTTGTCCTTCCAAACTCCAGAGCCACACAGACCTGATTACAAACCGAGGGCTGCCACTTTCTAGGCAACACTAGGCACTTCACTTCCCCTTTCCAAGCCTCCAAACCCTATTGTGCACGATGAGGATGCTTGCGAGTACCCACCTATGCAGCGAGCCTTCTACAGCACCACGCCTGGCACACAGTAGGTGCCCAATAAACGAGAGCTGCGATATCATCACTGGTCAGCTCTGCTCAGATAATACATTTTCCGTGCAAAATGCAGGACAGTTATTCTACCGACTCTCTCCTGTTGAACAAAATTGATGACCTAAGAAGTGAGAAGATGCACCTTTTTCCAGAGGGACCCTATCAAGTTCTTTTCACTCTGGGGCTGGGGAAGGAGAACAGAAGTGTCATGTAAACTCTGTTGGATTTTTTGTGTCTTTCCATAAATTCGCGATCATGTTTTCAAGGTTAATCTCCAACAAGGTGTCTGGGTATCTTCAAGGCCTGGCTATGCCTCACAGTCAACATTTACTCCGTGCGTGTTTAACAATTTCATTCAGGACACAGGCTTGGCGAAGGAATGAATGAAGTGATGGATGCACGCATGAATGAATGGACTGTTTGTCCTGTCCAAGGAGTGGGTTAAAGGAGAAACAGTGGGTGAGAGGTGATTCGCCTACCCTCCCCCAATCAGCCCCTTCCCCACCCCCAGCCCCCTGGGTCTCTAACTCCTTTCCAACCCCCGCTCTGCCCCCCAATCCAGTCATTTTCTAACATTTGTTGAACACTCCTACACACCTTCCTCACTTTCCTTCCCTAGCTCCCAGCCACCCTCCAAGCCACACACACACATACATCCCCCACCCCGGGGTGGGACGTGAGGGTCTCCTTTGACACGCACATCAGCCAGCCTGAGGAACGCTGGAAGGCTGAGGAATAAAGCTACCCTTTGTTGGGACAAAGAACCGGAGGTCTAACACAGATAACGGACCTTTTTTTTTTACAAGTCCATGTGTGTGGGGGGGGGGGGGCAGTCAGATCTCTGAGTGACCCACAGACATTTTGGATGGGCAGACAGTTCCAAAACTCTTTAAGCCAAGAAAGGAATCCAGGTCTCCAGATTCCCAGGCCTGGATCCTCACCTCGGCAGGTCCCGCATTATTCACACCTCAGAAACTCAACCAAAGCTGGCTTAAGCAGAGTTTAATTGGCTCTGGAACTGGGAAGTCCCTGGTGTTTTAGCTCCAGGCACAGCTGGACCCAGAGGCTCACATGATGTTCACAGGGCTCGCTCACTCTCTCTTGGCATTTCCTGTCTCTCCTTGGCCTCCTCTTAGGTTTTCTCTGGGGCGTGAGCAAGGTGGCCACCAGCCAGGGCCAGCTTCATGGGCACACGGCCAGTACCCAGGGCCACGCGTTCAAAAGACTCCATGCCTGGGGTTTAACGCTCTGCTGTTTTAATGGGGCTTAACATTTATGCCGTCTTGAAATCCATAATCGTTTTGACTTTGAATCTGTGTTTTGGAAGTGAAGTCTGATGGGACAATGGTGCATGCGCTGAGGGCTTAGACTTTCAACTCACATGCCATCCTGCCTCCCTGCCTCCCTGGGACAGGTCCTCTGTCCCCGACTCTGACACCCAGGCCTGCCTGGCATCCCCCCTCTGCATGACCACTGCTGCCCTCTACCCTGGGCACAGGCTTAGGGAGGGTTGGGGTCAGGCTACGTGCCCAGAAGCATTGCAGGGCGTGGTGGCCGCCCTTGTTGCCCTGGGTTGGCCAACCAGAGACCATGTGCAGGAGGGGGCGAGCCTCTTACCTACCCTCTCTCTGAGTACTGAGATCCTTGGGAGTTACCCTTCTGTTGGAGGTTGAAGCGGGGCTTGTGGGAAGGGGAGGTGTCTAGGTCCCAGCCCAGCGCCAGGACTCAGGACATCAGTCTGGTGGTTAGTGGAAGGGGTAATTCAGCAACTGTCAGGCCCAAGGGAGGGAGGGAACACGCACGTGGGCATGCACGGCAGGGTGGAAGGGTGCCTGGGAGGTCCTGGAATATCCCCTCAGCCAGCTGCTCCTCCTATAACCTTCCTGAGTCTGGTTTCCACTCGTCTTTTCTGACCAGCTCAAGGCACCCTCAGGGATAAGCCACGAAATACAAATCGTGTAATTCGTGTTACACGAATTAAACACTCTAATATTTGCATTTTAAACTATGCTGTTGCACAGTATAGAGATGAATGGAAAAATTCATGTTAATCAGTTAAAATGTTTATTTTTCCTTACTTAGAATGATATTAAACAGCAGACAAAAAACACCATGACAAGTTGAGAGCCTGCGGAAGGAAGGAAACGCGTTCTAGGCACCATTAGTGGCACTTTTTCCTGCTTTTTGAGCAGGGGGCCCTGCATTTCCATTCTGCACTGGGCCCACAATTACACAGCTGGCCCTGCCACTAGCATCCCCAGGATAACATTTTCCCAGCTTAGCAACCCTGGCAGAAGGGGCATCTTCCCATAGCTCCAACAGGAAATATCAGGGATCCACTCATTGGCACAGCTTGGGTCATGTGCTCATCCCTGAACTAGTCTTAGCAGATGGGGAGGCAGGAGCCCTCTGATTGGCCAGGTCGGGTCATGTGTCATCCCTAAGACTAGGGGATTGGTCAGCCCACTTCAGCCCCTTTTGATGGGTTCTCCATAGGGAAGAGGGATTCTATTCCCAGAGGAATGAGGGCTGCACAGCCACCAACCCCTGATATCCTTCCTTTACACACCCCTCATGCTTAGTGTAAAAAACAAAAGTATCAGCTGGGCAGAGAGCAATTTAGCTCTATTCTCCTGGCTCGTACCTCCCCAGTCTCCTTTGCGGGGCCCTCCTCCCCTTCCTCTAAATGCAGGGAGACTCTGGGCTCAGACCTTGGTCCCCTTCTCCCTTCCCGTCACCTCCTCCCAGCAAAACTCATGCAGACCCATCATCTTGCTGACAACTCCATCTCCATCTGGGACCTCTACGCTGAATGTAGTTCAGGGGTCCCAGCCCTGCATGACCTGTCCTCTTGGGGTACCAGCATCCCAGAGCTCACCTGTCTGAACCCAAACCCCCTGAGAACCACCCCTAACCCCTGCTTCCTCCCCACCCCCAGTTTTTCCCATTCCATCAGTGGCACCATCATCCAGTAAGCTACGCAGACCAAAAACCTCAGAACATCTGGGCTCCTTCTTTTCTCAGAAACCCAAATCCAGTCCATCAGCAAATCCTGGCAGCTCCCCCTCAGAAGAGATTCACAGCCCACCCTCTTCTCACCACAATTGCTTTTGCTCTCCTGGTCCAGACACACCGTCGTTCACCTGGATCACTGCACTAACCTGCTAACTGGGCTTCCTAGTTTTTGCTTCTATTATTTATTTTTATTTATTTATTTTCGCTGTGCCAGGTCGTTGTTGCGGCACACAGGATCTTCGTTGTGGCAGGCAGGATCCAGTTCCCTGACCAGGGATCGAACCTGCGCCCCCTGCATTGGGAGCGCAGAGCCTTACCCACTGGACCAGCAGGGAAGTCCCCAGGCTTCCTACTGTTGCTCTCACTCTCCTACCGTCCACTCACCTTCTCCCCATCCTCTGACATTTGAAAATGTTTATGGCAGGTCATAGCCCACCCCAACTCAAAGCTTCCCAGTAGTGGGACTTCCCTGGCGGTCCAGTGGTTAAGACCACGCTTCCACTGCAGGGGCCGCGGGTTCGCTCCCTGGTCGGGGAACTAAGATCCTGCACGCCGTGTGGTGTGGCCAAAAAAAACAAAAACAAAATTTCCCAGTACTGTAAATGTTTAAAACCAGTTGGGGGTGGGGGTGGGGTTGTGGGGGCAGAGTTCATCTGTAGAACTTGCCGATCCCTGTGGTACAAATACTCCCCACCTTGGCGATTCCAAGCTACCAATGTGATATCACCGAACACAGAGTGGGAAAGAGACGTGCACAGCCAGCTCTTGCAAGGATGCTGACGGGACTCCAGCACACCACGGCTGCTGGCCTGCTGGGAACAAAGTACAAAGTCCTTCTACGGCCCACACGGCTCTGCACCACCCAGCCTGGCTGCCTTTCCACTCATCTCCCGCCTCCCCATCACTCACTGCCCTCCAGCCTTCGCCTTGTCCTCCTACCTGCCAAGGCTGTGCCCACCTCAGGGGCTCAGCATGTGCTATTCCCTCTGCGGGCATGTTCTCACAGCTCTTTCCATGGCTGACTCCTGCTCACTTTTCGCCCTGACTACCTCTCTAAGATAATACCCCTCTATCGCATTCTCCCTTATTTTTTTCATAGCCTTTATCACTGCCTGACGTTTTACTCAGGTAAAATAAACTCAGGTTTATTTGTCCATTTGTCCCTCTTCCTCACTACACTGTAAACACAGGGCAGGAAGTCATCACCCTACTGCTCTGCCCCCAGCTCCTGGACACAGTAGGTGCTCAATAAACTTCTTTTTTTTTTGCGGTACGCGGGCCTCTCATTGTTGTGGCCTCTCCCGTTGCGGAGCACAGGCTCCGGACGCGCAGGCTCAGCGGCCATGGCTCACGGGCCCAGCCGCTCTGCGGCATGTGGGATCTTCCCGGACCGGGGCACGAACCCGTGTCCCCTGCATCGGCAGGCGGACTCTCAACCACTGCGCCACCAGGGAAGACCCTCTTTTTTTTTTTAATTGTTCTATTTATTTGTTTATTGGCTGCGTTGGGTCTTCGTTGCTGCGTGCAGGCTTTCTCTAGTTGCGGCGAGCGGGGGCTGCTCTTTGTTGTGGTGCGCGGGCTTCTCATTGTGGTGGCTTCTCTTGCGGAGCACCGGCTCCAGTCTCCAGGCTTCAGGAGTTGTGGCTCGCGGTCTCAGTGGTTGTGGCTCGCGGGCTCTGGAGCGCAGGCTCAGTAGCTGTGGCACACGGGCTTAGTTGCTCCGTGGCATGTGGGATCTTCCCGGACCAGGGCTCGAACCCGTGTCCCCTGCATCGGCAGGCAGATTCCCAACCACTGCGCTACAAGGGAAGCCCCGCTCCATAAAATTCTGTTGGCTGAATGGACCCACTTCCTCTGGGTCAGCGAGGCGCTGGAAAGATGGTATGAATAAGTGCTGGCCCCCATCAATGAAGCAGAGGAGACCCGAGGGGGTGGCCTCAGATGCGGAAAGGAGGCCAGCAAGGGGGCTCACCTGTTTCAGGGAGGGCCCTGAGTGCCAGGATGAACACTTGGACCTTCCCCTCCTATGTTAGGGGGCATCTGTACGTTATCCAAAGCAGGACCACTCCCGCTCCATCCCTCTCCTTGCTGCCCTGCCTCTCCACCCTTGGGGATCTCCCACAGACTCAGCCTACCCAGGTTCACATGGTCTTTCCTGCTTCCATCAAGAGTGCTGCCCTGCTGTTCTCTGAATGAACCACAGAACCATGACTCCTCAGAGCTCGGGACCCTGGGAACTTGTCCTGCCAGCCTGACCCTCCATGGGGCCGCAGAGCTCCTGCACTGGACCCGAGGGAAGGACAACTTGGCACCCAAGGCCCCCGTCCAGCACATGCAGTCCAGCTTTTTCTAGAACAACTCCAGGGACGGGGCGTTTTATTCATTCATTCGCTCAACAAGGAATTACTGGGCACCTACATACTCTGGGGCAGCCACTGTTGCAGGCACTGGAGATTCGGCGGTGACCACTGTGAACCTGCTCCCTGCCCTCAGGAAGCTCACAATCTACTGAGAGAGGAAATGAGAACCAGGCAAACAAGTCCACAGACAACAAAATTTCAGATCATGACGAGTGTCATGAAGGCAACTAGAACAGAGGAACTACGTCAGGACAGAGAACAGCTGGCGTGGTCGAGGCTCCCTCTGCAACTCAGAGAAAGCAGGGAGGGCCCCTGGGAGGTGGCAGCATCTGAGCTGAGCCCTAAACAACCAGACAGAGCCACTGCTCACCCTGGGGCCCAGGCAGTCCAATCAGAGGGAACAGCAGGTCCCCAGGAGAGGGAACTCCTGGGGCAGGAGTGAGCTTGGCACCTTAGACAGCCAGTGAGGGAGCGCAGGAAGTGGGAGGAGAGTGGAAAGGGTCACAGGGGTCAGATCATACAGTGGGATTTTCTGTTGTCAGTGAGAAGCCACTGGTGGAATACGATGGGACTCCCCTTTGATTGGCTCAGCGTGGAAGCTGGGCTCAGAGGGTAGAGTGGAGTCAGGAAACCAGAGGGGAGGCTGCCTCAGGGGTCTGATGAGAGCTGACAGTGGCTGAGACCAAGGTGGCTGCAGGGCAGGCCAGGGAGAAGTGGACAGATTCAGGTTATACATTGGATGGACCCAATTAGACCTGCTCATGGGCTGGATTTGGGGAATGGAAGAAAGACAGGCTAATGCCTGCATTGGGGGCCAGATGGGTGCTGTCCACTGAGAGGGGCTGCCTGGGCCTGGGGGCAGAACCAGGAGCCACGGGCCATAAGCAATTTCCACTACTGTAGAGACGTCTTCCTCCTGCCCAGCTGGAAGTGTCTCGTCCTGCTGACCAACATAGGACCCATATCAGACAAGCCTGGTTCCGCCCTGACTCCACGGGAGGAGCTAGAAACCTTGGGCCGTCACTAAAATCCTCCAAGCCCCAGTTTCATTGTCCCTAAAATGTGAAGGTGACGCCAGTTTCCTGGCTCGCTGTGGGGACTCCACGAAGGCACGTGTAAAGCACATCTTGCAGGCCGACACATGGCTATCTGCCAGAATTGTCATTACCGGCCTTGCTATCCTGCTTCTTTGTCTTTGTGTGAACCAGCCCTGCCTCCAGAAACGGGGCTCTGGGAGAAGGTGCCTCTCAGACAGGGCCAATCCTGGAGAGATGGGCTGTGAAAAGCAGGAAGAGGAGGGCTCTCAGGTCACCTGAGGCTTCAGTTCGGGCCCCGGGGAGAGGCTAGAGGAGCATGAGCTTTGACAGGAAAGAGACCCAACACCTCCCCTGTCCGGCCAGTGCCTTGACCCACCTGAGTCTCGGTTTCCTCCTCTGAGAAATGGGTACATAGTTGGCCCATGGTGAGGATGAGGTGAGACATGCTTTTAGGCACTTTCACCCAGGGTCAGACATACAGGCTGACCTCAGGAGCCACCAGCTCCAGGGTCCATGAGGACACCTCCAGTGGTCAGGGTGCATGTGGCTTCTGGGGCCTGGAGCAGCAGCGGCAAATGAGGAAATGGGGGGCCAGGAACGTGGATAGAGTGGGGCGGGAGCAGCCCCTATAGGAGCTCGGTCATCCAGGAGGACTCACCAGGCCAGTGGGTTCCAGGCTGGAGGTCAGGCCTGGAGTCGGCAGCCAGCACTGGGACGATCACGCCCTAGCTGCACCTCAGAGCCTTTCCAGGAGTTCTCGCTGCCAGGGGCCCTGGTCCCACCCGCAGGGAAGACTCCCCACCCCACTCCCATCCTCTACGGTGCCCATCGCCCCCCGCAGGCCCTCTTGTACCATCCGGTGCAGAAGGGTCTGCTCAGGGAGCAGACCATCCTGAATGTCTGCAGGTGGAGGTCTGGGCAGTCTGGTCCACCTGCGGCCGCCCGCCCAGGGCTGGACTCTAGTTATCTGGGGATGCAGTGCCTGCACTCTGCTTGCCTTGGCACTGTCCCTTCTGAAAAGCCCCAATCTAGTCCCAAGCAAATAAGGAGGGAAAGAGGTGTGTCCACACGCAAGAGATCTGGCTAGAGGTCAGCCAAAATCCAGCTGGAGAGGGTGCCAAGTGTCCTGGAGCAGTGGCAGCGGATTGAGACCAGCCAGGGACACAGCTGGATGCCCTGTGGGAGGGGATGCACCTCCCGCTTCTTTCTGCGCCTGGGGAGTCGACATCGTGCCAGGCACTGTTGACGCTCTACCTCAGCATCATGGCTCTGGACTGCCATCCACACGCACAAATAAGAGAACTGAGAGGTTCAGAGAGGTGAAGACCCTTGTCCAAGGTCACACAGGCCTGCCTGGTTCCCGGGTCCTCTCCACTATCACTTTCCCTAGAGACCTTGCGCTTTTCCCAGCTTCCCTGGTGCTGGACATGGTGCCTTCAACGGCCCGTGCTCAGTGGAGGACGGTGCTTCGGCGCTCTGCCCCTTTGTTGGGACTCGGGAAACCAGCCTCTGCAGGATTGAAAGTGTTGAGAAAAATGGAACCATTCATCCCATTCGTCCCTTGGTTTATAACTATGACCACCTCCACCGCCAATCCAGGTCACAGGCAGGAGAAAGTACACCTCATCTCCGGGATTGGTTTCTGGACCCAACCCATGTCTGCTGGGATCCTGCAGGTGCCCACCAAGGAGCCACTGACTCACCTCAACTTTCCACATCCAAAGGCTCCGAGAGGAATCCCAGCTACCTCGCTGGGTCCAGCCTGCAGGAGGCCTCATCACAGGTCCCCCAGGAGCTCTACTCCCCGAAGCCTACCTGTCCTCCTCCCTCGCAGGAAGACTCTGCTAGAAGTCACCTCCCGCCTCCTGGTATATCTAAGCAAGTCTCCCCTCCCGCTTCTCTCCCTCCTGCCTCTCTGCCAGAGGTACACCGGACTCCAATGCTCTTTAGGGGGAAATTTTTTTTAATTTTAGAAAATGATATGTGGACACTATAGAAAGATTTAAAAATCAAATGTGAAAAACAAAAAGCAAAGTTAAAACTTACCCACAGTCCTTATCTTTTTCTTTTGTGGTTCAGTAATGTTTAGCATTTTCACAACCATCTTTTGGAAGCAGAAAAAGCAATACGGATTTCCCCAAAACCCTCACATCCCCAGCACCCATGGATAAGCACATTACTATCTAGAGAAATAGCCTTCTGCTCCTCTGTCCATGTAGATGGACACAGAGATGGAGCGATCAAAAATGTAGATTTTCGATTTCTTACAAAAAGGGGCTGTACTTTACCCATAGTTGTTATAGCGGCCTTCCCTGCTTCAGAACCGGTCATAAGCATCTTCCAAAAGAATAAATGGGGCTTCCCTGGTGGCGCAGTGGTTAAGAATCCGCCTGCCAGTGCAGGGGACACGGGTTCGAGCCCTGGTCTGGGAGGATCCCGCATGCCGCGGAGCAACTAGGCCCGTGAGCCACAACTACTGAGCCTGCACGTCTGGGGCCTGTGCTCTGCAACAAGAGAGGCCGCGACAGTGAGAGGCCCGCGCACCGCGATGAAGAGTGGCCCCCACTTGCCACAACGAGAGATAGCCCTCGCACAGAAACGAAGACCCAATGCAGCAAAAATTAATTAATTAATAAACTACTATCCCCAAAATCTTAAAAAAAAAAAAAAAAAAAAGAATAAACGGATAAGCACATCATCTGATGGCCCATTGTATGCTTGCTCCATCCGGTCTCCAACAATCCCCCACTGCTGGACACATAGGGTATGTCCAGTGTTCCACAGGGTCATGCTGGAACAGGATCCAGGAGGAGCGCTGGGAAGCGGGGAGAGTTGTCTGTCTTGCCCACTGTAGCACCCCAGCACCTGGCACAGGGCTTGGAGCAGAGCGGGCTCCAGTGATGTTTGCTGGTTGAATGAACCAACGCAAGCCAGCCTCTCCAGCACCCCCTTCCCCCGTGGCTCTGGTCCTCAGCCTGCAGTTGCACTCAGGTTCCCCAGCGCAGCTCACTGCACTTCTGCCTCGGTCCCCATGCCCTCAGAACTGCTCTCTCGGAGGTCCCCCGCACACCCAGCTCCTGTGCTGGCCGGCTGGCCTCAGAACAGCAGTGGACACGGTGAGCACCCCCTCCGCCAGAGCAGCGTCTCCCTGCCTCCAGGCTGGGTGCCCAGCCAGCCTCCTCTCCTCCCTCCCGATTCTCCTGGGCAGTGCCCCTAACTCCATCACAGCCATTCACAGATAGTCTCCTCCGGCACCCTGGGAGGGATAGCGGGGAGACCAGAGGCACGTGGCAGGGAACAGTGACAGGGGGCGCTGACCGATGTGGGGAGGGCCTCAGCCCCCACCAAGGAACCCCAAGTAAAGAGAAGCTGTGTCTGCAGAGCAAGCAGCCCCCTACCACCCCATCTTCCAACTAGATGGCTGCCCCCCATTCTCCCCAAAGGTCCTGGAGCAGCTGCACAGACACACGTAGTCCCCAGAGCCGGGTGTGCCCAGCACTCAGAGCACGGACAGGCGGGCGGCCACACAAGCACATCCAGGATACCTGCCCTGGTCTAGGGTGCCAGGCAAGGGCTCTCAGAGGACGGGAGGTCTCAGCTGAGCCCTGGAGAGGGGCCAGGGGCTCCCAGTGGGGAAAAGGGTTCTGGGGAAGGGGCCAAATCCTAACTATTCAGTGGCCCGGAGCTCTGAGGAACAGAGAGCACGGGGTGGGAAGGCCGCCTGAGGCTGGAGCATTGGCGGTGGGGGGGAGCGCAGACTGGGTGGGGGGGTAGTCCTGGACGTCCCTGCAGCCCGGGCTCCCCTCCCCACTGGGGACTGGGTCTCAGCAGCCCTGACAGCCTCCAATCAGCCAGGTCTAACATGTCTACCCAACAGAGCTCTTCAAACTCAGCGCCCCTTCCCACCCAGACGTGTTCCTTCCCCTGGGGTCCTCCTAGGCACAGACGGGGTGTCCCCAGGGCCATCAAGAACCCCACACTCTCCCTTGGCACCAAATGCCACCCCAATCTTCCTCTTTCCAGCCCAAGGCCTCTCTCTACCCTTCACAGGTCCTTCAACATCTCCCACCTGCCCGAGGCGCCAGCAGCAGGTTCCACTCAGCACCAAGAAAGCGGTCCTGAGTTTCCAAAACCGCAGCTGAGCAGCCTGGCATCTCTGACCCTCTCCCCCTCTCCCCCTATTTCTCTCCATCACTCCCCCCCTCTCTCCCTCTCTCTCTCCCACTCTCCATCTCTCTCCCTCTCTCCCCCTCTCTATCCCTGTCTCTATCTCTCTCTCCCTCTCTCTCTCCCACTCTCCATCTCTCTCCCTCTCTCCCTCTCTCTCTCCCACTCTCTACATCTCTCTCCATCTCTCTCCCACTCTACATCTCTCACTCACTCTCTCACTCCCTCTCTCCCACTCTCTACATCTCTCTCCCTCTCTCTCCCTCTCTCTCCCACTCTCTACATCTCTCTCCCTCTGTCTCTCTCTCTCCCACTCTACATCTCTCTCTCTCACTCCCTCTCTCACTCCCTCTCTCCCACTCTCTCCATCCCTCTCCCTCTCTCTCCCACTCTCTCCATCACCCTCCCTCTCTCTCCCACTCTCTACATCTCTCTCCCTCTCCCACTCTCTCCAACTCTCTCTCCCTAACTCCCTCTCTCTCTCCCTCTCTCTCTCCCTCCCTCTCTCTCCCACCTCTACATCTCTCCCTCTCCCTCTCTCCCACTCTCTCCATCTCTCCCTCTCTCTCCCACTCTCTCCATCTCTCTCTCCCTCTCCCTCTCTCTCCCTCTCCCTCTCTCTCCCTCTCTCCCATTCTACATCTCTCTCCCTCTCTCTCCCTCTCTTTCTCCCACTCTCTACATCTCTCCCTCGCTCTCTCTCCCTCTCTCCCACTCTCTACATCTCTCTCCCTCTCTCTCTCTCCCACTCTCTCTCTCTCTCCCTATCTCCCTCTCTACATCTCTCTCCCTTTCTCTCTCTCCCACTCTCTACATCTCTCCCTCGTTCTCTCTCTCCCTCTCTCTCTCTCCCCCCCACTCTCTACATCTCTCTCCCTCTCTCCCACTCTAACTTCCACTCTCTACATCTCTCTCCCTTTCTCTCTCTCCCTCTATCTCCCACTCTCTACATCTCTCCCTCGCTCTCTCTCCCTCTCTCTGTCTCTCCCTCTGTCCCTCCCTCTCTGTCCCACTCTCTACATCTCTCTCTCCCTCTCTCTCCCCCACTCTCTACATCTCTCTCCCTCTCTCTCTCTCCCACTCTCTACATCTCTCCCTCGCTCTCTCTCCCTCTCTCTGTCTCTCCCTCTCTCTGTCTCTCCCTCTCTCTCTGTCCCACTCTCTACATCTCTCTCCCTCTCTCTCTCCCACTCTCTACCTCTCTCTCTCTCCCACTCTCTACATCTCTCTCCTTCTCTCTCTCTCCCACTCTCTCCATCTCTCTCTCTCCCTCTCTCTCTCTCCCCTCTCTCTCTCTCTCTCTCTTTCTCTCTCTCTCTCCCACTCTCTCCATCTCTCTCCCTCTCCCCGCCCTCCACAGAGGCTGGTTAAACACCCTCCCTGGTCACTTCTTCGATGTTTACCGCTGCCTGCTGTGTGCCAGTCTCTGCTGTCACTGGGATCTAGCAGTGAGCTGGTCCCTGTCCTCCTGTGGTTCGTCTTCTAGCGGAGAAAAGCCATTAAACACACACATTCGCAGATAACGGGATGCAGCTGTGCAGCCTGTCTCGGGGCTGCGGAGAGGGCTCTGGGGGTCTCACAGAGGCGGCCCAGAGCCCTTCTGGCCAGCCCGCCAGCCCTCCAGCGCTGCCTGTTGTGGCCCAACATGGGCACCTCCGCTCACAGCACGCCCCCGCCAGAATGCCCTCCCTCTGTGCCCATATTCCAGGCCCTGCTAGAATGTCACCTCCTCCACAGAGCCTTCCCCCAGCTCCCCCAGAGTCCCTCACACCCCTTCCTCCGCGGCGGGCCCACTGGGTATCTTATTCCTCCCACTAAGTCAGAAGTTTCTTGAGAGCAGGACTCCGACCTTTTCACCTCCACATTCCCTTGTATGGAGCATACGCTTCATGCTTTTCAGATTCATGGAAAACCTGTCACCCGACTTGGGTATGAGTCTGGGGCACAAGAAGCCTTCACCTTTGTTCTCCTTCCAATCCAGCTCCTGCCTGTACTTTTCCTCCTAGAAGAAAGCCCCTTTGCTCTCACCTCCCCTGAGCATGGCTTGGCCTCAGCCCCTTTGAGCCAGAAAGGAACACAGCTGGAGTTCAACGTGTTCCCTGGGGCCTCTCCCGCCCAGGATGGTGGGAAGCCGACACCCCCGCCCCTCCAGCTCTGGGGGCCAGCCCCACCCTCAGATTTCCCTGGGACCCGCTGGCCCTCGGCGGATGAGAGCAGCGCAGCTATCCTTCACAGAGCGCAGGCGGGCAGGCGGCACGAACCGTCGCCACGTTCCATCTCCCAGGTCCTGCGTGGGCTTCCCACCCCGCCCCGAAGCCCTTGCCCACATCCTGCCTTTCCCCACGTCAGCTGATGGCCTCGCCTCACAATTCCCTGCAGAACTAAATCCAGTACAATCCGCCTAATGGATGCCAAGGGTCTGCCTTCCCTCCGTGAGAAAGGACCAGCAGCCTGGCGTCTTCTCCAAGGCCCGCTTGCATCAATTCTCCCCTCAGGCCGGCATCGCCGCCCTCTCACCTCTCCCGGGTCGCCCCCAGCGGAGAGCGGACACAGCAGCCTGCAACGAAGGCTTCCCTGACCTTGAGCCCCTGCCCACCCTCCCAGTCTCTGCTCCCTTCGCAACAAAACTGCTAACGGTCGGTAAGGAGCAAGTACACCGCCCAGCTCCACACTCTTCTGTGCTCCCACAAGCCCCTCACCAAGCCACCGCGGGCGCCAGGCTCACCTGCCCCTCCGTGTTCCGTCCCCGCTCCCTCGCGAGCCCACTCCCGCGCTCCCACCCAACCGGAGCAGCCCTTCGCAAGGACACAAAGACCCAGGGCCCTGCCTCTGTCCTTAGTCACACGTCCAGCGTGTCGACACCATCTCCAGGCCCCCTCACGGCACTGCCCCGCAGGCTCCCCTGCTGCTGTGCCCAGAGTCAGTCCCTTCTCTCCTTCACCTCCCACCCCCCAGTGAGCGGGGAACCTGGGCCCACCACTTGCTGCCCAGTCCCTCGTCCACTGCAGCAGCCCGGCTGCCTCGTGCCCAGCTGCCCACCCCACACCCCCGCTTGGCAGCTAACAGCACCCCCAGGCCCAGCGGCAAATCCCCTCCCCACTCAGCTCCGCCCCCTGCCCTGGCCTGCAGCTCTCCCCGTGGCCCTTCCTCCTCGGTGGGATCTCAGCTCATGTCTTTCCTGACCCTTGTAGCTCAGGCAAACTCCCTCGCTGACCCTCTCTAATTAACTGCTCTCATTTTCTTTGTAGGAACATGCCACTACCTAACATTCTGGTATTTGGGGATTTACTGTCCCCAACACTAGAATGAGAAATATGTAGCCACTGTTTGTGAAATGAATGAATCTCAGAATCTGTGATCTAAGTACTATTATGCCCATTTTTCAGATCAGGAAGCTGAGGCTCAGACATGAAGTCAACTCTCAGGGTCTCCTAGCTACCACGCAGCGGGCTTTGGGTTGAACTCACGCCGGCCTGGCTCCTGGCCAGCAGGCTCTCTGTGCCCTGTGCAAGGCCTCCCCTCCGAGGCTGGCAGAAAGGCCAAGGGCTCTTGTTCGCAGAGGAGGCTCGTCGAAGACAGAAGCCAAGTCTCAGGCACAGCAGCCCCACAGAGACTCCCAACTCCAGCAGGACAGGGACATGAGACGTGGAGGAGAGAGAGCACAGGGCACCCCCTTAAAAACTGCAGGGGCGCGGTTCACAGCCAGGCCCAGTCCAATGGCTCCCCAGGCCAGTTCGGGGCTGACCCAGGGGTTCAGAAAGGCTGCCTTGATCAGGAAACAGCCGCAGCGACCGCGGAGCATTTGCTACGTGCAGGCCCTGCGCTGAGGACTTCACACCCCTCATTTTCTCCTGGCAAGCGCCCTGTGAGTATCCCCATTTTAGAGATGAGGAAGCTGAGGTTCAGAGATTCAGGAACTTACCTAAGACCCTGCAGCTGAGGGTGGAGACAACCGGGATTTGAACCCGGGTCTCCACTTCGGAACCGCCTAGGCAACCCAGAACCCAGCTGGACCAGCTCAAGCCCCAGATTCCGTGGCCCAAGGGAAGGGGACTTGATGGGGGACAAACTGTCCCGTGGAGAAGGAACACTCATGTAGCATGAAAAGACACACCTCACACAGGTGACAGGTGTAAAGAGAGGCTTTAATCTGAAGAGCAATGAAGGCGCCAAGGGCTGGGGCTCAGGGGGCACAGGGAAGGAGGGGCCAGGAAGCTGCGGTCTGGACCCTGGGAGGGAGGGACGGAGGGAGGGAGGGAGGGACTGAGCCTTGCCTAGGAAAACTATTTCTGTGACTCTTGCAGCTCGTGTCCCAGCCTCTGCCCAGGCCGTCGGCCTAGACCTGAAGGCCAAGCCCCTGAATTGTGCTTCTCGGGTGCTCCCCCTTCCCAAAGGCTGTGTGGACCCAGATACGGGGAGGGGGCAGTGGAGACGGGTCAACCTGGGCTTGGGCAGGGAAGAGTCTGCGAGACCCAGGCCTGGGAGCAGCCCCCCCGCAGAAGAACATTCTGGAACTGGCCTGCTGCTCCCAGCACCCCCTCACCCCCCAGGTGGGCCTGCCCGGCCCAGCCCCTGCTGGTCATCGGAGCCCATTCTGGAACTCCAGCAGGCAGAGGCTGGGGCCACACTGGCCCCGAGTCCACCCCCCTTCCTTCAGAGCTTCTGCCACCCCCTCCCAGCCAGGGAGAGCTCTGGAAAGGCAGGCCTCACCCAATCCGCCGGTGAGCTAGCCCTGCCGGCGCCCTCCAGAGGCCACCCTTGAAGCAAGAGCCAAAGAGCAGAAAAGCAAGGATGAGGCACTGGACACAGGTGCCCACGGGCCCAGCGGGCAGGCGTGAGGACGAGCTGGGAGGGTCACCGGCCAGA
>NW_020175018.1:13610926-13613870 GCF_003031525.2 Neophocaena asiaeorientalis asiaeorientalis | reverse complement strand
CCCCCCGGGCTCCCCCCCCCCCCCCCCCCCCGCCCCCGGGCCGGCCCCCAGCCTCAGCGTCCAGCCCTCAGGACACCCAGACACCCACCCAAACAGGGCTCGGGAAATTGACCCACGGCGTGGGGAACAACTGCTCCAACCCCTAGAAAGACAACCTGGCAAGGGAAAGCAAGGGCAACTGCACATATCTCCCTCCCCACAGTGGCCCGGAACAGCCTGCTCTCAAATGGGACTGAACAGGGAGGAGAGGGGGCCCAGGGACCCTGCACCCGCCCCTCTCCCCTTGCCTGTCCGCCACAGGGCAAGTCAGGAAACTGGCCACACTTTGGTCACTTCTCCCAACTTGGGTCGTTCAGCCTTATGCCCTGAACCTCCCTCGAGCCCACGCTCACCACCCACCCCAGTAAACAGCCTCTCATCAAACAGAAAGAACACAGGGAGGGGGTGGGGTGGGGGAGGGCAGGCACTAGCACGACGTGACCGGGTGGATGGGCAGCAGGCTCCCGAACTTGAAGTGCTGGATCACCGGGAACTTCTCCAGGCACTGCAAGGAGGAGGGAGCAGACAGGAGAGGTGAGGGCCGCACTGCACCCCTGCCGGCCTGCTCGGCCTCTCGGGCCGCCTCCGAGGGACCCCTGGACGACTCCGGAGGCCCGGAGCAGCGCAGCTCCAGCAGGTGCCCACCCAGGGCTCAGGAAGCAGCCAGGCCTTTGGCGAAGGGCAGAGCTTCCAACCCATTCCTGATCACCCCCTCCCATCCAAAGATCCCGCACTCCACGACAATCAGGTCAGGTCCACCAAATAGTGAGAATGAGAGCGAGTGAGAGGGACCGAGGGAGGGGGGAGGGAGAGAAGGCAGCCTAACCCCACAAGGCGGCGGCCAAGAAGAGAGGCAGCGGTGACATCACTTGGCCCAGAGGGACAAGTTGGGGACCAGAGGTGAAAAGAACCCTCCAGATCATGGGGGTTCTCCCAGCCCTGGAAAAGAGGTGTGGGGATACTGGGACCCAAGCCCGAGAAGGGTCCAAGGCCCATTTTCCCAATGTTCAGTTCTCTAGACTGAAAAAGGCATCTCGGCACTTCCGAGTGAGATGATAAGAAGCAGCGGACAGCCTCCCCACCCCCAGGGCAATTCCCAGCAGCCCTGCAGAGCACAAGAGGAGCGATGAGCAGGGGCATGGCTGAGCGGGGGGATGGCGCTGCTCCCTGAACCCAGCCCAGCCAGGGCCTTGGCCCCAGGGCTCTGGCAGAGGAGGGGAGACAGAGAGCAGCAGGACCGACCAAGAAGCTGGCCTGGCCCACAGGCAGCCGGAGCCCAGGCCCACACCGCACAGCACCGGGAAGGTGACGCGCCCCGGGCTCCCAGCCCCCCGCCCAGGTGTGTGTGTGTGTGTGTGTGTGTGTGTGTGTGTGCGCACACATGCGTGTCAGAGTAGGGGGTGGGCCACAAGGCCTGAAGGAAGGGAAATCTACGGTGGAAGGATGGGGAACCAAGCTCCGTCTGTGTGGGAGCAGAGCTCCAGGCCACAGCCAGGCTCCTGGGCCTGGGGCACAGAAAGTGGGGAGCAGGCAGCTGGGGGTCGGCGGTGGGGGGAGGGAAGAGCAGCAGATCCAGAAAAAGCAGCTGCCATTGTGCTTACGTCATGGAGGAAGTGGTGGGAGTTTGTCAAAGGGGGGCCCCCCCAGGGTCCTGGAATTCCAGAAAGGGTCAAAGGTCAACCTGCTTCTAGCTTTCAGGCCTGAGAAACTGTGAAGGCAAGAGGCTTAGGGGGAGGGCGCAGGGGCAGAGGTTCTCTCCACTCCTCCCTCAGGGACCCAGAACAAGCTTCCCCAAGGCCTGGGGCAGGGCAGGGGGCGAGGAGCTGGGCTAAAGGCAAAAGGCTGCTTGGGGCAAAGGAAGTCGGGGGCTCCAGGGTCACAGCAGAGGGAGCCTCTGGCCAGGTCTTTCTCCAGTGACCGGTGCCCCTGCGCTCCCCGTGTCCTGGGCAGAGCAACAGCTTCTGCCTGCCCATGAGTAGACCTTCCAGCTGGCGGCCCTCCCAGGTCCCGGCGACTCAGGGGGAGAAGGGGCTCCCCAGGTCCTGACAGGCCCTTCAGAAGGGAGCCCCAGCACGGTGATAGCCCTCAGGAAAAACAGACCCCACCCCCCACAAGGGTCCCAGAAAGCATCTGGCTCTTCAGTTCAGAAAGGCTGAACTGACAGGCAGTTTGGAGATGCAGACAGCTGGTCCCAGATCCTGACACCAGGCCCGGTCAGGCCTCTATGGCAGCTCAGGGGACCCGCTCCCCTCCAGCAGCCATCTCTGGCCAGGGGCTCTGGCCTTTGCTAACGCCCATCTGGACTTCAAGAATGGTGAGCCTCAAAGGTCTTCCGCAAGGACCAAGAACTGGTCTGGAAAAGCAAGTCCTTTCCTTGCTTTCCTCCGAGCAAAGAGCATGTGACCACATGACTCACAGGGACCAAAGAGTAAGGGCAACCCGCTAGCAACTTACAAACGAGTGTGGCATGTCACAGAGGCTCGGTGTCCTAAAACTAAAGTCAGTGAGTTCCCGCGCTGTCCTACAAAGCCGTGTGGCCGCCACGCAGCGCCCGACAGGCTGCGTGCGCCCAGGGCTGGAATTTCCGGGTCTCAGGAAGGGCGCTGGGTTATCCGCTCGTGCTCCCTCATCTGGTCCTGAGCTGCGGGCACTTTTCAGTGGCTGACCTCCTTGGCTTCAACATCCAGAGAGATACTGACAACTGTTATACCACGGACTGTTTCGTCTGTGTGGCCCCATCACCACCTCTAATCTTAATCTGCTCCTCCCTCAACCTGTCAGCCAGAGTTCTTTTGCCTTTGGACAGGGCAGGTAGGGAAGGGAGGCAGGGTCTCCTCCGCCCTTAGGGGCCCAGGTCAAGCTAAGTTTAGTCACTCAAGTAAGAGCCTGCAGAAAGGACGGCATT
>NW_020175018.1:13596444-13610914 GCF_003031525.2 Neophocaena asiaeorientalis asiaeorientalis | reverse complement strand
CAAGAACAACAGAACACACACAGGGCAGGACCCCGGGTGCTCCCCAGCAGGAGGGCCAGCATGGAGGGCCGGGCTGCGGCCGGAAGGAGCCTGCACAGCCCCAGCAAAGGCTCCTCTCAGATTAGAGAGGTATGTGGGCTGGAACCTAAACACAGGATGTGAAGTCCAGAGGAAGGGGACCGGAGGCGGAGGGGGCGGAAGGGAGAGAGAAGGCCAGGCCCGGTCAGCTCCAGAGCCTTTAACCCCTTCAGGGCCATGCAGAGGGATCCAGGCCCACTGGAAGCGCTGGTACTACCAAACGCACCCAGCCCCCTACAGCCTGCCCTCCCTGCTCCCCTGCCTCCATTGATGGGTCTGAGTGAGCTCTGGGTGTAAGGAGGCCACCCGAAGAACCCCCCGTCCCCAGGAGAGGGATGACCAAGGGTCAAGAGAGGCGCACCTGCAGGGCAACACCTGAGACCACCAGCCTGAGGGTGAAAAGAGGGGACTCTGGGACCCACTCCTCCAGGTGAGGGACTTCACGCCCAGGCCCTCCCCTGGCCAAGGTCAAGCAGTTCCAGGATTGGCCTGCATAAGATGTGCAAGGAGCCAGAGGAAAGCATGGGGTGGGAAGAAATGTCTCCTCCCTACTTGCCAGAAAAGAAGCCACCTCCTTGGCTGGGAAAAGGGTGCCAAAGAGGCGAGCAGAGAAGGGCAGGAGAGGGGGCAGCCGCCTCCCAGCGCGGGGAGCTCTGGAAATCCAGACCTCTCCCTGCCTCTCTGACTGGAGAGCAGCGAGGACCACCTCAAGTGGTCATTAAAAATGCCAGCTCCCGGCCTCCCACCTGCCCAGCGATCAGACCCACCGAAGCTGGAGGGACATCACTTCGGATGATGCCTCCAAAGGATAAAACCCTTTCCCAGGCCTGTTTTCATTTTCGTGTCCCCACAGGAGACAGAGCTGAGAAGGGCCTCCAGTCATTTGACAAGTGGGAACAGAGACCCCCGAGCAGCGGGGCCTTGGCTCAGTCACAGGGCAGAGCTGGGCCTCAGTCCAGTGCTTTTCTGACTGCCCATCCCACAGACAAGAGATTCTGAGGCCTCAAGCGTCAGAGGGGCTGGCCGGCAACTCAGAGCTGGATTCAGAACAAAACAGCGGGGTGGGGACGAGGGAGATGCAGCCCAGGACCAAGCGTGCAGGCCAGTCCCCACTCACCTCGGCCTTATACATGCGGATGAGACCCTGGTTCACTTTGGACCAGGAGGGGACGGCACTGATGTTCCACAGCTGGTTGGAGTGCTCTGCAAAGGGGCCTGTTTTCATCTGGAAAAAAAAAGAGTCCACAAGCTGGAGAGATGGGTCGCCCAGGAGCCCACCCCTGCTCCCCTGCAGCAAGGTTGTGGGAGCATACACACGTACACACACGCGCAAGTTGCAGGCCCGTACATATATGTGGACACACACACAAGTGCCAGGACAGGGTCCCTCTTGGCCTGCCACAGGCAGGGCTGGAAGAGCTGAGGGAGGGGTCGGTTTGGGGGAGGGCCCAGACCAAACCCAGGCATCTGACTGCCCTCTGCATGGCAGGCAGAAGGAGAAGGAAAAGAGGGGGCAGACATGAGCCACAGGGTACCTGCAACAGATGGGGGAGGAAGGTCTGTCTGTTTAGAAAGCCAGCCTGACCTGGCAGGGGAGTGGGGAAGGGAGGGCAACGGCAGCGACGGCTCTGTTCCCAGTCCCTCCTCTTGGAAGAAATTCTGCGGCAAGCCCAGTGGAGCCCCCATGGTATCAGAAACCACCGCGCTGAGACGAGGAAGAGCTCGTGTACCTGAGCGCACCCCGTGAGCAGCACGAGGCCAGCGTGTCTGTATTTGTTAACAAGCAGGTCACAATCCCCCGCCACACAGTCCCCTCCCGGGCTGATAAGCAACACTGATGATGCTGGGGGAACGGGCTCAGCACCCGGAGCCCCAGGTTTCAGAAGAAAGAGTTTCAAAAGCAAAGAGGCTGAGCTGGCAAGAAAGCAGACTTGGACCTTGAGTAGGTGGAAGGTTCCAGAAGAGGCTGTGTGTAGAGGCGGGGCTGGTGGAGAGCTGTTCCAGAGAGGAGGGATGGGTCTCCATACTGGGCACCATAAGCATGAGGTCCCAGGAACACAAACCCCCCACCCTTCAGCTGTGGACTCGCCTGGTGACCCATGCTCGCAGGCCTCTCACTCCTGCAGCAAGGCAACTCTTACAAAACTGTAAGATCTACGTCGAAAAAGATGCCATTCTACCCTTGCCATCTCCCTCCCCTGGCCCAAGTCCCCCCAAAGCCTGTCTCAACCCCCGGGGTTCGAGCAGTGAGGCCATGGCCCATGGTCCCCACAGGGCTTCTCCCGGGCCAGTCCCTTCACCCAGAATCTTTCCCCTCCTCTCTGTAAGGCTCCCTCCTCCAGGAAGGCAGCCAGGAGCCCCCAGCCTGCAGGGGCTTGGCCTTCAGGGTGCTTTGTTCCCAAAGTCCCACTCCGTCAGGCTCCACCCTGCCCTCCCCTCGCCCCGCCCCTTCCCCAGGCTCTGGGCCCCACGGGAGGAGCGCTAGGCTCCAGCCCTCTCCTGCATACTTCCAGGCCCTGAGAAGCTCAGGAATCACTGGAGCTGGGGAACCAGTTTCACTCTGGACTAGGTCCCGTGAGCGAACCACCCAGGAGGCACCCTGCTGGCTCTGTCACAGCTGCAGCTCCAGGGGTCTGCTCAGCGAGGGCTCCGTGGCCAAGGCTGGCCCAGGGACGTGGGGAAACCAGGGGTTCTGCCTGTGGGCCAGCCTCCCCGGCTAGGGGCACGGGGTGGGGGACCCAAAAGGCCTCTCTGGCCCGCTGGCAGAGCCGGGGGGAGGCCCGAGCTCCGGAGCCCCAGTGGCCCGGGCCGCCTCCATGGAAAGGCCAGAGATGCTATTTAGAGGGGCTGCCCCCACCCCCACCCCCAGCCTTCAGGGTCCCAAGGTCTCCTTAGGTCCTTCAGAAGGAGCCTCTGCAACTCTGGAAAGGAAAGCAGATAAGGGGGGAAAGGGAATGGGGTCAAGAAGACAAAAAACATTCGCTCATTCCAGCCACAAAGGGAGAAGAGAAGGAGCGAGAAGGAGCGAGCGAGCTGCAGGCCCGCAGTGACCCCAGGGGGATCGCATGAGTCAGAGCAGCCATATTGAGCAGGAAATTACTCACAGACGCTGCGTTCCTGCCTCTCCACTCCCAAGAGAATCGGCCTTTTGTAAATGGTTCCTCTGTCAGTAACTGAGGGGGGTGGGGTGGGGGGAGGCTCTGCACAGCGCCTTCCTGTCAGCTCCTTCCCTTCCAGCTGAAATCTGATCCCTCCCTTCCCAAAACTCCAAATTTAGAAGCCAGATTGAAACTGAAATTCTTTTCCTGCCTGCCCTGGGCTCTTAAAGGCGCCAGGGCTGCATTTCCTGAGGCGGCAGGAGCCCTGCAAGGTGAGGTCCCTCATCAGGGACGCTCAGGGACACCGGGGCAGGTCGCAGGCTGGTCCCGGCGGGAGGAAAAGCACGGTCTCATTTCCAACTTCTTGTTTGTTAAATCCCCTAGCTGCACCAGCTCTAGTGATCCCTGGGGTCTCCAGAGGCAACACTGCCCCCTTCCTGACCACAGCACACAGAGCTCCACGCAGGCCGCCGGGTCCCCACGTCCCAGCGTCAGGCCTCGGGCCTCCCTCACCACCAACTGGGGGCTGCGAAAACCCTGGTCCGGGTGGTGAGCCCAGACTCCGGAGAACTAGCACAATGTGTGCCACAGTCAGGAGCTGCGCCAGCCTGCTCTAGGCTGGCCGAGTGGGTGAGAGGGGCTCTCGCCGGTCACTCGGCTCTGGGGCACGTCCCCTGCTAGCGGCCAACGTCCACCACCAGGCCCAAGCACCGAGGCCCCGGGCGAAAACCAGGCCTCGCAGAGAGCGTGTGGAACCACCCAGGAACTCCAGGGCCTACCGGCCTCCTGCCAGTTCTTGCCTCTCCCTCAACTGTTACCAGAACCTCCGAGTTCAATGTGTCTTTAGTGCCACCTAGTGGCCACCGTAGGATTCCCTCTAGCAGAGGACCTGGGTCCCAGACTTGAGCAAAGCTTTGGGGTTTTCACACCAGCGTAATCGAACAAACAAACAAGGAAACAAAGTTTTAAGATGGAGTCAATTCCCATACTCCCTGAGGCCCAGCCTGGCGTTCCTCCTTGTTAGTTACTGACAGGGACCCAGGGGCTTGGCCAGCCGGAACAGCTTAGCCTCTTACCCCCAGGAGCGGGCGAGGCCACCCCTTCTCCTCACCCAGCTCCTCCTGGGGTCTCCCCAGCTCCGCACACCCTCCCATGCTACTCTGGAGAGAGCAGCATGTGACTGGCTCTCAAGGCAGCGAGCCAGGCTGCCCTGGAGTCCTTCCGACCTTGGGCTGCCTGCAGTGCTGAAAGCAGCAGATCTCTGAGAATCGAGTGGTGGCCGCCCAGCCGTCAGGACGGCCTTCATTTGCTGACTTGGAAAAACGTGGCATTCCCCTCTGGCCTCTGCAGTTGGGCGCAGGCCTGAGCCGACTGCTGACCAGGAGAGTGGAGCTCTGGCTGCTTGGCCAGGCGTCTCCCCCTCTTCAGGGGGCTCAGAACGGGCGGCCAAGAGAGAAGCCCGCACCGGCAGGGGCGCCCACGGGTGTGCGAGGGACATCACTGGGCCAGCAGGAACGCCTGCAGGTGTCAGGAAGGAGAACGGGGGCGAGACCCTCTCCAGGTGGCAGAGCCAGGGTGCCCTTTGGGAGCCTGTGGGGTGGGTACCAGGCAGGAAGGATGAAAGGTCCCCACACCTCCTGAAAGAGAGGCCCGAGCGCAGTGGGTCCCCAACTTTCATGCCTGATCACCTGGCATATGTGTTTACATTCAGGTTCCTAGCGCTCGTCCCCCAAGATTCTGATTCAGAAAGCTGAGGTGGGGCCCAAGAACGTGCATTTTCACGAGCTCCCCAGGTGACCCTGAGGAAGCGGTCCAAGGCCGCACTGGCGGGAGGCCCTACTTTAGCAGGACAACGACACCCAGTTAAACGACCCCCGCTGGGTGGGCTGGGGGTCCAGGCCTGTCACTTGTGCTTCCAGCACCTCCCTTGGCCCAGGTCCAGCAAAGCCGTGTCCCTTCAGCAGGGATCTGTCCCACCTTCCACTCCAGTCTCTCCAACTCTTGCAATGGCTTCGTCCCACACGCACACAGCTCTGCAGACCCTGTGGCCCCCACCCTTCAGACCTGCTGCGTCGGTCACCAAGTCCACCTAATGACCAGGTCTTAATCTGTCGGCTCCAGTAGAAACCCCAGAGTACTGATTTAGAGGAAGAGAGCCTGGACAGTCAGAAGGTGGCTTAACCTTTCAGAGAGGCCTGGCTGGGCTTCCTTTTCAACAACCCACTTCAGGGCTTGGCCCTGCCATCTTCAGATGGCAGCTCCGGCTCCTGTGTCCAAAGCCACCAGCCTCAGCCCCTTTTGGCCCGGAGGCTGCCGCGGGCCCCTCCCTCAGCCCTTCTGCTCACCTCGGTGATAAACAGGACGCACTCCAGGAACATGTAGTCCTTGTGGCTCTCGTTCACGGCCTTCTCATCGACAAAGTGCCTGGGCTCCAGACACGGGTGGTCTGGAAACAGCAAAGAGCCCCGGGGTTTAGAACCAGGCGTTCGCGCCGGCGGGGCACCGCAGCCCCGTGCCATCTGCACCCACCCCACGGCTGCAGTCCTGCCCACCGCCCTCAACGCCTGATCTCGCTGGAGCAATCGATGGCCCTGTGCAGGTCTGTACTCTAGTGTAATAAGCTCCGGCCCTGCTGCTTTCCAGCCATGCCACCCAGTTGCCTCACCCGTGCAGTGGGGCTGTGGAGTGCCACCTGAACGTCAGGAGCACCGTGAAGCACCTGGCACGGTGCCTGCACGGGTGAGTGCTGGGCAGCGGTTTGCCGGCAAAGAGCCTCCCCAGGGTGCTTGCCTG
The DNA here is from genome assembly GCF_003031525.2 of Neophocaena asiaeorientalis asiaeorientalis. Taxonomy (NCBI): domain Eukaryota; kingdom Metazoa; phylum Chordata; class Mammalia; order Artiodactyla; family Phocoenidae; genus Neophocaena; species Neophocaena asiaeorientalis. Next base: position 13,604,945 of record NW_020175018.1, on the reverse strand, counting down.
AAGCAGAGAGCAGTGCCTGGCGCAGGGAAGTACTCAACAAAGGGTCGTTTATTAAGATTACTCCGTAGGCAGTTAATCCTACGTGGAAACAGACGTGGACCCTTCTCCCACTCTGGCTCGCCCGTGGGAAAGTGGGAGGGACCCCCAGAGAGGGCCCGGAGCGAGCAGCAGCTCCTCGATGGGCGCCCCCCGTGCACGGCTCGATGATAACAGCGGATGGTGCTGGTCACTGAGTCAAAAGAACCCCTCATTTTCAACAAAAAACCCCGCAGCTGCCGCCAGGAGCCGGGGCGCATTTCACACCAGTCCGTCACGCGCCAGGCGCCCTCGCCCCAGCCCGTGTCGCTTTCCATTATCTGCCTCAGCCTCCCCAGCCTGCCACGCCAGCTGCAGCAGAAGGTCGGCAGCGAGCAGCCTCCGTCAATAGCCGGTCTAATGCCTGCTTTCCAAGCTGTCACTGTGCACCCTGGGCAGGAGGGGAGGGAGGAGGGCCAGGGGACCTCAGTACCTATCAGCTGCGAACTGCCCCAGATGAAGGGCAGAAACTGGAAGTCATCCAGGCCCCACACGCCCTGGCTGCCGGCCGGCTCCATCCTGTACGTCTTCTGGAGCTTCCGCATAACCTCAAGGTACCTGCACAGGAGGGCAGGGAAGGGAGGGGAGGTGGCAAAAAGCAGAAAGACAGTCTCAACCCTTTGGCCAATGGGAGCAAAGGAGGCCGGAAATAACCACCTAAGAGTGTAACAGATCTCCTTTTCAATGAAAACCTGCATGCCTGTGTTACGCATCGGCTGATACGCTCAAAATTATGGAACTTCATTTTCTTCCCTCACACTCAGCCTCCTTTTGGCCCACGAAAGGGGCAAAACACCAACTGGGAAAGGGGGTTAGTGCCATCACCTCCTGACAACTTGAGAGCCTGGGCGGGAGCCGCAGCTCCTCTTGCTTCGGGTTGCCCATAGGAAAGCTGATGGGAGTCCAAGGAGATCATCCCCTAGATCCCTTCGGGAACCGCCCCTGGAGCTGCAGCATCAGCAGCACCAGAGTGGGGCCCTGAACAGATGTGTCAGCGCCCTCTGGTGACGGAGACACACCCACGTGCCGGGAAGTGGTCTGGGTGGTGAGGGGAGCAGGTCAGAGCCTGACTGCTTGGGTTCAGCTGGCTGTGACCTCAGTGAAAGGACCCGATTTCTCTATGCCTCAGTTTCCTCATCTATAAAATGGAAATGAGCGTCTTCGTGAGAATAAAAAGAGCTGTGTGTAAAGCGCCTACAAGTTACCACTACGCGAGAAATGCCACAGAAGCATTAGCGGTCGTTACGTAACATTCCCTTCGCTTATTTTTACTTGAACTTGAACCTGTCAGAAGGAGGAGTCCTGGACACCCTGTTCACAGACACAGCTTGATTAGGACAGGACAAGAGAAGCCACGGCCCCTCAGGAGCCCCCTCTAGCACCCCGTCCCCAGTCTGATGGTAACAAGGAGGAAGGAGACCCGGCTGCTCCTCCCCCGGCCGCCGCCCCTCCCGCCGGGCTCACTCACCGATTGAACACCTTGAAGACAATGGCTATTTGGTCGTCTACTCGCAGCACCCCTATCTTGCAGAGACAGCAGAGGAAAGCAGCAAAGGCAGCTTCATGTCCTGGGGGAGAAAACACAGCCGAGGTTGACAGTCTTCCAGAAGGCGTGGGACTGTTCTTGGCCTCACCAGAGTCCAAATCACTGCTAACTTCCCCTCTAAGGACGGAGGTGAACATGGAGGTGACGGGGCCTCTTCCCCACCCAGAAAGAACTAGGTCCTTTTAAGAACCACTAGTCCTATAATCCTACTCCTAAAAAGGCCCGGGCTGGTGGGGCTTCAGTAGGCATTCGCATCTCATTCTGGAGGTTTAACTCACCCATCAGTCCTGCCCTACTTATGCAGCACCTACTGCAGGTGGCCACCACCGCCCATGTCAGGCACTAGAGGGACAGAGGCCCTTGTTTGATAGTTTATGACCTATCAGGATGACAGACATTAAATATACAATCACTTCTATGAACCCACCTCTGAAGGAGAAGGATAGGGTGATAATTGGAGGATATCACAGGGGGATCCTGACATTAGGGTTCAGGAAGGCTTCCCTTCAGAAATAACATTTAATTTGAAAGATGAGTAAGAGCTGGCAAGGCACAGGGCGTGAGGGAAGCAAGAAGGGCACGCTAGCCAGGAGAAACAGCACATGGAAAGGCCCTGAGGCCCCCCCAAAACAACAACAACAACCGTGATATGTTTGAAGAACCCTAGGAAGGCCAGTCTGGCTAAAGCAGAGAGAGCAAGGGAGAAAGTGTAATGCAATGAGGCTGGAGATCAGACAGGCATTTACAGCCACAGGAAAAAGGTTCAGACTTTATCCTAAGAGCAGTAGGAGCTACTGAAGGCTTCGAAGCATGGCCACACTGCAGGGTCAAAGGGCACCCCCCTTCCTTCCCAGTCACGTCAAATAGAAATGGTCAGCGCTACAGAAACCGCCGGCGGGACTCTGGGCCGAATCCCATGGTTCATGGTGTCATAATAAACATATTTGGAGGGAGGGGAGGAGAGAATATTTCAGTGGCTTCCTGTCCTATTTCTGCAGAAGAAGGGTCCCTGCAAGGGCCTGGAAAGCTAATGAGCTGTTCCTTTCACCTGCACAGTTTTTGATCATGACCAGCCAGAGTCCAGGCCACCATCACACAGGGGTAGTCATCACCCTTGCACAGCTAAGAGCATCTGAGAGTGGAGGAAAAACCCAGCCCCTGCTGACCTGGCCACTCCCCACCTCCATGTCTTCCTGGTCGGCTGGTCTCAGTCAAAGCGCCGCCCCTAAAAGTCTCACTCGATAATAAGCCTGTTCCTCAGCATCAGGGGAGCAGATGACAGAACTTTCCCATGACCCAGGTCCAAGGGGGCCCTTCTCCAGGCCTGCCCCTGGGGCCGGGGCTCCTCCAGAGGCAAGGGAAGGGCCCGAGAGAGCAGTAGCTCTTGCATTCGCCTGCTTCAGCGTGGAAAGGAAAAGAAAGGCGGGCCTATCAAAGCAGCGACCCTCCTCAGCCACGCCTGACCTAGATAGAGGACACCCCCCTTCCCTGTTAAGATGCCCACAGCGCTCCCTCTGAAGGGCACCGAGTGGCTAACAGCAATGCTCCACAGCGCTGCCAGAGGCTACCAGGGTCTTTCAGTTCTCAAGGATTCCGTAAGCGGTTGTCTCGGGATACGCTAAGTGCTCAACAAATTATCAGTTTGGGGATGACGATGAGCGCACAGCGAGGCCCTCTTCACAAGCAACAGAAGTCAGCTCTGCGCTTACACCACCATGCATGTGGCACCGGCTCCCCCTGGTGGACCAAGCCAGAGCAGCAGGCGTCCCTGCACCTGCCGCGCTGCACCCCAGCTGGCTCCCTCACCCCACCAACACAACCCAGAGCAAAGAGCAGGCAACCCGAGAAAGGGCCACTGCGAAGCCAAGCAGGCGCCGCCCACGGTAACGGGTACCTGTGCCGTAGTCGATGCGCGTGGAGTTCCCGACTGACTCCTTTAGGTAAACAGCCACCTCGGGCACAGCAGCTGCCAGATGGGTGGGGACCACCGTGGCCACCAAGTTTTCTGCTTCCTGATAACACAAGAGACACAAAGTGGTGGCAGATTAGGCAGCATCTCGGTGGCCAGGTGCCCAGAGGCAGCATCTTGGTTGGAGCCTGGCTGCCACAGCGAGCAGTCCTGGCTCCCTGCTCTGACTGCCCACAGAAGGAAGAGGAGGGAGAGCATGTCTTTTCACACAACGGAGACCACCCTGGGGTGGCTCTTCATCTGCTGACCCTCCCTCCAGGGGACACGGTTCTGGGGGCAAGACAGGAGGGATCTACAAAGAAGCCATTCGACTTTCCCACCTAGTAACTCACTGACACCTCCAGAGATGTCCTCTTTCTTCATACTCCCAGCGAGGGAGTTTGTGCCCGACGTCCACCAGAGACGTATGCAAGGACGTTCACGGCAGCATTATTTATAGCAGCCAAAACGTGGAAACAACCCACAACCGAACCGTCCGGCAACGGCAGAAGGGATAACTTGTGCTATGGCCTTACCCTGGAATGCTGCGTAGCAATGAAGAAGACCCACTGCTCCGCCCAGCACAGGGGAGTCACACAATGTTGAGCAAAAGAAGCCAGACATTTACGTGAAGTTCAAACACAGGCAAGATCGAGCTACAGGACAGCTGTCAGAAGCGTCTGGGGGATATCAACTAGGAAGGGGCACCAAGGCCCTGCTGAAGTGCGGGAATTTTCCATGGCTTGACATGGACGGATGCAAGGGTAAAAACATGTTAAGATCTATCAAGGGGACTTCCCCGGTGGCCCAGTGGTTGAGACTCTGCCTGCCAATGCGGGGGATGTGGGTTCGGGCCCTGGCCCAGGAGGATCCCACATGCTGCGGAGCGGCTCGGCCCCTGCGCCACAACTGCTGAGCAACCCCCGCCTGCCACAACTAGGGAGGGCAGGCACACAGCAACGAAGACCCAATGCAGCCAAAAATAAATAAATAAAAATAAATTTATTTTAAAAAAAAGATCGATCAAGCTGTACATGATTGACAGCTATGGCTTGTCAGCTTTCTTTAAGTTATAACTTAAAAAAAAAAAAATACGCCCATGTGCCATCTTAGAGACCAGAAGCAGCCCCAGGCCACTCTTACGGAAGGACGGTGTTTTGCTGGGTCCTTGGGACTCCCCTCTGTTCCATGTGAAAACACTAGGCCAAAGAAACTAGGATGCAAGTTTCTCTAAGTTCAGTCTATAAACACCTGGCATGAGGGACTTCCCTGGTGGTCCAGTCGTTAAGACTCTGAGCTTCCAACGCAGGGGGCGCAGGGTTCAATCCCTGTTGGGGGGACTAAAATCCCATATGCCACGTGGCGTGGCCAAATAACAAAGAAACAAAAAAACCCAAAAATCACCTGGCATGAGAATCTCCTGGAGACCTGGTGAGAATCTGGACTCCCAGGGGTGACTATCCTTCATGTTTATTTTTTGTTTGCTTCTAACAGGTATTACCTTTGCATGACTCAAAACTAAATACATTATAAAAGGGATGCATTGAGAAGTCTTACTTCACCCTTTCCCGTCCACCCCCTCCCCCATCCTCAAAAAAAGAAACCACAGCCTTATTTGCCTCTTACATATCCTTCCAGTGCAAACTGAGCAATACAAACATACCTTTTTTGTTTCCCCTCTTTCTTACCAAAAGGCAGCTTGCCGTGTGCATAACACCCCAGCTCCCCTCTAACCTAACAGTACAGTCGGCCCTTTGTATCCATAGATGGAGAACCCATGGATACAGAGGGCTGACTGAACCTCGCCATTTTATACAAGGGACTTGAGCATCCGCAGGGGGTGCCGGAACCAATCCCCCACAGATGCCGAGGGACCACTGGAAGTTGCGGTCCCTTCCCGAGTTCCCTAGTCGGCCTCCCTATTCTCTCTCAGAGCTGCACGGTACTCCCTGGGTTGACTTTCCAATTTATTTAACGGATAATAAACTGCAGATGGACACGTGGGACGTTTCAATCCGTTGCTACGATCACCTAATAAACAGCCCTGTGCAGAGGACTGTGCATCCACAGTGGTGATTCCTGGAGGAGGGCTGCGGGAGAGGGTAAACGCATTTGTACTTTGAGAAACGGAACTGCCATTTTAACAAACTCCCCAGTGATTCTGATATCTGACAGCTCTCTCCCCAGCCCAGCCCCCAAGCCTGTCCTGCAGCAGCCTCACCTCGTCAAGTTTGGCATACCAGGTCCTGTAGGCCTTGTTCCCAAATCGAGAGGGCTGGTCCACGGGAGGAGTCTCATCAATCCACCTGTCCAGCGTGTTAAGGAGAGCGACCAGCTTCTCAATGGCCTGTGGAGGCAAGTAGAGGGGGCCAAGCCATGAAGACTAGTGTCCCCAAGCTAGAGCCACAGAGGGAAGAAGTCCCAACTGCTGCTGGACAGTGGCCGCGAGGCCTGGCACTGCTGGCGTCTCCCTGCTGTCCCCCTTTCTTCCCACCACCCTGAGCATGAAGGAGGGGACAGGTGAACACAGTGAGCCTCACAGAAAGGGCCCGGCACTAGGCTGAGGGACCAGCGTGGCTTCCGCACCCGGTTTCACAGCTCACCCGGGGGAGCTACCACATGAGCACAAGCTGCGGCCCTGACCTGCTTTACTACATTTTATTGGTGTCTTCCGTCTAGAACACGATACCTGCTCAGCACTGAAAACAGATATGCAAAAAGGAAGAAAACAAAAATGACCAATAATCCTGCCACCCAGAAAGCAACACCACAGGTATACCCCGCTTTTCGAAAGTTCGCTTTTCGCCGCTTTAGTTTTACGGAAGACCTACATTAGTAGCTGTTTTTGCTACCCGAAAGAAATCTAAAGAGGATTTTCACTTTACACTACTCTGGTTTACAAAAGGTTTCATAGAAACGCTGTACTTTCAGATAACGGGGGAACCTCTATTAACATTTTAACGTACTCTTCTATTGCATCTTTTTAATAGTGTTTTCCATTGTTTATCATGGTGAGAATTTTGAAGGCAGCTGGACCTGCCTTCAAATCACAGCTAAAACACCATTTGGTTGCCGCAAGACCTTGACCAAGTGACTTTAACTCTCTGAGCCTGTTTCCTCATCTCAAAAATGGGCATGATGGAAAATGACTCCAAGGGCCGTCACAAGGACTAAGTGACAATCCAGGAAGCACAGTGCCTGGTACAGGGTGATGGTACACATCCACACACAGACGCTGAAACAGGCGTCACAGGGCACACGCCACTTCGTAGCCTGATCAGTTTCCTCATGACCCTCGTTCCACAGCAACAAGGAAACATAATTTCGCAATTTTGCAAAAGCCTCTAACAAGTGAATAATATTTCACTGTACCAATGTACTGTGATTTACTTACCAAATCCCTCACTGTTAAATGTTTGGGTTACTCCCAATTGTTCACTCCATGAACAATACCCTGTGCAGAAATGCTGGGTCAGAGGTGCGAACGTGGGTAACGCTTTGTACGGCCAGCAGTGTCTGAGACCCATCTCTCATCTCTCACCTCTATCTCTCCTACAGAGGGCAGGGACTAAGGAGTGGAATCCGTGTGACAGGCCAGGCAGCGTTAGCACACCAAATGTTACTCACCGAGGACATCAGGTGATGCTATCTATCTAAAACAAAGGTCTGTGAGGGCAGCTCCAGAAGTGCCCCTTCCAGATGTAGCTCGCAGAAATGGGCCAGGACAAAGGTAACGAAAGGCTCGGGGAGCACATGACACAGGGGACAGGTGGGCCGGGAGGAGGGGCCTTGCCCAGAAGCAGATCTCACCTGTGTCTGCCGGGTACAAATGGTATAAGGAGACACCTCCAGGCGCTCCTGGCGGGGGTAGGAACTAGCAAGAGGTGCCCACGGGAAAAGGGGCAAAGGCACAGAGGGCGAGGCACGGTCAGGTCTGCCACTGCGGAGACTCTGCAGAGAAATGGTCCCGAGAGCTGAGTGTGTATTTGTGGGGAGGGAAAAGGCGGCCTTGAGCTAACGGGGTACGTGGTAGCCCGTGCCCCCCACACCGGGAGGCACAAACCACACTGCAGTCCGTGCAGTCCACACAAATAGCAACGTGACAGTGGCCCTGATGCTGCCCTCCCTCACCTCCCCTTTCCCTACGCTTGGGGCCTGGGAGAAGAGGAAAGTTATCTGTAAGAGGAGAAAGTTCCCTTTATACCTGGCTGTGGCCAAGGGCCAGGGTGACAAAGAGCTGCGTTGCTGAAATGTGACCAAACGCTCTGCCAGAGCCTGGCTTTGTGAAGAACCAGGTCGCCAGGAAGAGCTGATAAGGACAGAGCAAACCTAACCCCATGCAGCAGCTGGGACTTATAAGGGTTGGTGCAGTAATCCTGGCCCCAGAAGCACCAGAACAGATTCCCCAGAGAACTGTCTTCTCGGTGAGGCACTGAAGGGGATATAAAGAAGGTGCTTGAAGCCAGCGGGGGGCCAGGCCCCAGCTGCTAGCTCAGCTGGGCCAATGAATAATTAAAAGTCTCCTATAGCTTCTCTTTCTGGAGAGGGTTTTTGAAGGCAGGGGCTGCCTCTGTTGTTTGCCTTGTTGGGAGGAGAGGGTTGGAGGGGAGGGAGCTGTGGGCTGAAGCCCCTAGGAAGCATGAAGAATAATTTGAGCCACCCTCCTCCTCCTTGGACCAAAGCTTCCTTTTCAGATTTCATGGACCAGTAAAATTTTCTCCAAAATCTTACTTGCCAAATTTAAATTCTGCCCTCGTTTAAAAAAATCAAACAGAACAACAACAAAACATAAGCCTCCTATCTACTATCACCTTTATTTTACAAAAATAAAACATTTTAACCCCCAAAGAATAGGACAGACATAATATCAGAAGGAAGGAGCGCATTCTAAACAAGGGTCTAGACGATCTCATACATCGCCTCGCCGGTTCC
>NW_020175018.1:13588219-13596433 GCF_003031525.2 Neophocaena asiaeorientalis asiaeorientalis | reverse complement strand
ACAGGACCTTGGCCTCCCAGCAGCCAGCTAGGGTCCAGGAGCATGAGGGCTATGCCAGCCTTGCCAAAGGTGGACGGACTGGGCCAGGGCAGGGCCAGGCCTTACCCGACAGACCAAAGCTACAGCTAGAGAGCTGGGTGGACAAGGCACTGAGAGGCTGCTCGGGCCTGGGGTCTGAGATAAGATAAAGCTCAAGGGGGCTCTGGGCTGCCTGGGACAGGAACACAGGAGGCGGCTGGAGGCCTGGCACCAGGGCTGGGATGGCATCCAGCAAGGGCCGAGAGCTTGCCCGTGCCTATCAGCCTCCCCACAGCTCTTACCCTCCCTCTACAAACAAGCCGGTCTTTGAAACACAGCCAAAGAGCACCAAGCAGTGTACGCCCTGCAACTCAGCATTTCCACCTCTCGGAATGAATCCTTAGGAAAGAACGCCCACAGGTCTATGTGCGAGGGTGTTCAGAGCAGCAATGTTTAGGGAAATAACCTCAAAGTCTAAGTGGGGGACTGTTTAAACCAGCGAGGGCATGGCTCAGGGGGCAGAGGAGCCCCCGGGGCAGGTCTGGGCGACAGTCCCCTCGCTGCGAGCAGCAGGCTGCCCTCGGGAGCACGTCACGGGGCGGAATACAGGGCGTGGCCAGCATTTTTGTTCGTGTTATACAGGTTTCTAGCAGTAATCTCTTTTTTTTTTTAAGATTTTTTTGATGTGGACCTTTTTTTTTTTTTAAGTCTTTATTGTATTTGTCACAATATTGTTTCGTTTTATGTTTTGGATTTTTGGCCGCGAGGCATGTGGGATCTGAGCTCCCCGACCAGGGACTGAACCCACACTCCGTGCGCTAGCAGGTGGAGTCCCAACCACTGGACCGCCAGGGAAGTCCCCCCTAACAGTAATCCCTTCAGTGAGCATCTTTACCTCTTTTGTGATCATTTTTAATTTAAAAAGTTACATACAGACACCAGTTGACAAAAATGCAGGCTAGGGAGTTCCCTGGTGGTCCAGTGGTTAGGACTCCACGCTTCCAATACTGGGGCCCAGGTTCAGTCCTTGGTCGGGGAACTAAGATCCCACAAGCCACACGGTGCAGCCCCAAACAAAAGAACAACAAAACGAAACAAAACAAAAATGCAGGCTATAAAGCAGCTTATATACCTTGATCTCAATTTTATAAATACACATCTATGCACAGATTTTTTTTTTAATTAGAAATGCAGACACTAAAATGTCAGCGGCACGTGTGTCTGGGCGATCTTAGTTTCTGCACTGGGCCCACTGTGGGCTCTTGGCAGCTATTTTTGGAAAGACCCGGCCTGGCAGGCTCCTGCCTTTGCCTACCTCGGAGACTCTGTACTCGAAGCTCAGCTTCTTCCCCTTCACACCTTCGTTGAGGGTGAGGATGAATCCAATGTAGTCAGCGTAAGCCTGCCAAACAGAGTGGGGGTGGGACGTGGAGAAGGGTGTCAGAGCCCCACCCTCTACACCCTTGACAGCCCCCAGCTCCACCCAGTTACCAAAGAGCTCCAAGCTGCCCCCGGCTCCCACCCCGACAGCAGGAGCAGCAGAAAGATAACGCCAAGCACCCAACCCTGATCCTCCATCCAAAACCACTGGCAGGCCAGTGACCACAGTGACACCTGGACCTCCAACCAGAGTCTACTGTGCACTCACCATGGCTGCCAGCAGTTTCTTTATACAACAACCGCACAAGGTAGACACTATCATTGTCCCCATTTTACAGATGAGGAAACCAAGGCTTCAGGGGAAGTGACTCCTAAGACCAAGATGTCATTAGACGTGGAGCTAGGACCCAGCCAGCCAAACTCCAAAGTAGAGCGGCGAGTACACCACCGTTATACTATACCACCAAGGGTCCATCCCCTGGTAAATTTCCAGATGTTTCCCCCACCAGGCAGGCCAGGCTGCATACCTGCATTGCAGATGCCCTGCTCCCAGGAGATGAAGCTGCTTTCTGCCCACGGCCAGGTCTCCCAGCACACCCATCCCCAGCTTCCAACTGGGCAACCTCTTCCCCACGGGGCTGCAGGTTACAGCCAGCAGAGGCCTAAGAAAGCACTGAGGTGCGGGCCCCTGTAGAGGCAGCTCCTGGCAGCAAGCAACTTCTGTGTGGCCTTGTTTCTTCTGCATCCCTTTTGCCTCTCACTTTCTTGCTTCCTCTTTATCCATCAGTGGTTAAGAATCTGCCTTGCAATGCAGGGGACGCGGGTTCAATCCCTGGTCTTCGTTGAGGGTGAACTAGATCCCTCATGCATGCCGCAACTAAGACCCAGTGCAGCCAAAATAAAAAGAAACTAAAAAAAAAAAAAACAGGCAGCGGGCCAGATCAGCGGGCCAGATTAGGCTGCCCACCTACAGCCTAGAGCACAGCAGCTCAACCCATGGGGCTCCAGAGCCAGGCAACCTGGAGACATAACTCTTTGGACTCTCATCTCAACCACTAACTGTGCCTTGCTAGATGTCTAAATGTCTTCACCTCCTGGCCTCAGTTTTCTCAATTTCAAAATGGAGATGACCTCAGAGTCCCAGGGTTTTTGTGAGGGTTAAATCAGCTAAAGCACCTGGCGCATCATAAACACCCAATGTTCTTTGGAAAACATCTAGGGGAAAGCAAGGAACTAAAGCCACGTTTGGATTCAGACAATCCTGCAGGTTCAGGGAAGAGAAAAGTGGTGGCTCTCAACCTGGGCGAGACGGCTCCCAGGAGACTTCCAACATGTCTGGAGACATTCTTGGTTGTGATAACTGGGAGGAAGGCTGCTACTGGCATTGAGTGGGTAGCGGCCAGGGCTGTTACTAAACATGCTACAGTGTACAGGACAGCCCCCTACAGCAAAGGATTATCTGCCCCAAGCGTCACCAGTGCTGAGCTTGAGAAACCCTGAGGCAGAACAACCAAGACGATGAAAGGACTGGAAACCACATCCTTTGAGCAGCTAAAGAACTAAGGCGTTTATCCCGGTGAAGACCTGGGGGAGAAAACAACTCAGAGAAGACACGATAGCCATCTCCAGATATTTAAAGGGCAGGCTTGTGAAAGAGGAGCCAGACAGGCTAGCACGACCCCGGCCCCAACAAGGCTGCGAGGACTCGGGCTCAGCGTAAGCACAGCAGACTCCTCACAGAGAACCTGCCAAGCTTGCCAGGACCCTGGGCCACCCTTCTAGACAGGTGACACTCCCCACTCCAGCTGCCCAGACCAGGTGTAGGCAACTGGATGGAGCTGGACGCAAGGCCTTCCCTGAGAACTTGAAATTGGCTTTCTTTTTCTTAGTCCCAGTCTTTCCACAGCCTGTACCAGAAGCCGGGAAGGTACAAGCTGTTGTCTTCTGCCTACCATGAAGACTGAGAAGCACAGAAAACTGGGATCCCAGTTCCCTGGTGTTTTAGACTCAGCCACTTCCCTGCCCTAGGTTTCCATGTGGTAACCTCCTCTCCCTGTGATACACTGGCTCCCAGACTTGCTATCACTTGCAACCAAGCATCAGGGTGACCCACTCCATCATGTAGGATGTTCAGCCAATACAGTAACACCCAAGGGGTGATGGCTTACAAGAATCTGGAGCAGAACTCTCCATGGTTAGCCTCACCCCAGCCCCCAGAGACCTTCCCACTAAACTGAGTGCTGCCCCTGAGGGGGAAGAGACAGCCAGCTCCCCTGTCACCTCTTTCCATAGCTTCTAAACAGCTCTGGCTCCAAAAGCAAGAAGGGTCAGGAGCTCACAGCCCCACTCAGGCCTAGAAAACCACTGTCTTTGAAAAAGCCCAAGTTTCTCATCCAGTTCTGACCCTACAGTACAGACACCATTGGTACCTGAGAACGCTTCCATTTGCCCATGTCTGGAACAGTGTGGATCTCTTTTTTTGGAATGATGAAGTTCTGAGTGGCTGGAGGGATATCCTCCGAAGAATCTTGACAAAGAAAATGAAAAAGCAATCAGATAAATAGAATCCTTCCCTCCCAACACACACACACACACACACACACACACACACACACACACACACACACACTTTTAAACCAAGACTCCAACGCGCAAGCCCTAGCATAAACCAGACACGTACTCCCAGGATAAAGTATTGGCTTGTTAAGCCAAACCCACTGGCTTCCTGCCTTTCCTCACTCTGCGAGGAGCTGGGCAAACCTGGCAACCCCCTCAACAACTGATACGTCCAGTGGATCTGCCATGCCCTCTCCTCCTGCTTCCCAAGCAGGCAGAAAGGTTAGAAGAATAAAGCCAAGTTGGCCTTTTAGACATAAACAGGCAACTCAAAGAAGAAGGGGAAAAAAAAAAGGCCAAGATACATTTGAAAAAAATTACCAACATCCCGAATAAGCAAAGAGATGTAAATTAGATGAGACTGCTTTTCTAAATCAGGTTGGCAGATTAAAAACATCTGGCACTGATTGGGGAAGGGGAAACAGGAACTCTCCTGCACTGTTGGTGGGAGTCTTAAATGGTAGAATCTGCTGAGGGGGCAACTCAGCGCTGTCTTTTGAAGTAAAAACTGCATTCTACACCCACTGAGCCAACAGGAGGCATCAACCCTACAGATGTGCCCACAGAAATAGACAAAGATGTATATAAAAGTGCTTACTGCATCGAAAAAAATTAGAAACAACCCAAATATCAATCAATAAGGTGATGGATTAATAATGATATGCCCGTATGATGGAAATCTTCCTAGCTTTTGAAAAGAACAAAATCTAAATTACTGACATGAGAAAAACAGCCTAAATATTAATAAATGAAGAAACAAAACTGCAGTATATTATATACAATATAATCTTATTTTTGTAAACAAAAACTTTACATACTAATATAAATAACACATATACCTATTAGCTTATGCATTGGAAAAATCTAAAGGATTAAACACCAAAGTTAATAGCTGTCATCTCTAGGAGGTAGGATTTATATACTTTCTAAGCTACATATTTTTTTTTTTTTTTTTTTTTGCGGTACGCGGGCCCCTCACTACTGCCGCCTCTCCCGTTGTGGAGCACAGGCTCCGGATGCGCAGGCTCAGCGGCCATGGCTCACCGGCCCAGCCGCTCCGCGGCATGTGGGATCTTCCCGGACCGGGGCACAAACCTGTGTCCCCTGCATCGGCAGGTGGACTCTCAACCACTGCACCACCAGGGAAGTCCTACATATTACTATTAAAAACTGACATTGTAGTACTTTTGTGGTCAGAAATAAACTATTTTAAATAGAGTTTCTGTATTTTCAGAAGCTGAGGGAAAGGAAAATACAGGGTAGTTTGTGTATCCCATTTAGCTGAAATGTATGTTTTGCTGCATAAATCTTTTTGTTTGATAATGGGACACTGCTTTCTGAAATCTGAAAAACTCTGAATTCCAAAATACACCTAGTCCCAAAGGTTACAGGTTGGGAGTTGTGGGCCTGAATCTACTCTTGGAGATTTGTCAGATTAGTAAGCCCCTTCCTTTAAAAATGAAAACTCTCAAAAAATAAAAATAACTTTTAAAAAAATAAATAGGGCTTCCCTGGTGGCGCTGGGGTTAAGGATCTGCCTGCCAGTGCAGGGGACACGGGTTCAAGCCCTGGTCCGGGAAGATCCCACATGCCACGGAGCAACTAAGCCCATGTGCCACGACTACTGAGCCTGCGCTCTAGCACCCGTGAGCCACAACTACTGAGCCCACGTGCCTAGAGTCCGTGCTCCACAACAAAGAGAAGCCACCGCAATGAGAAGCCCATGCACCACAACAAAGAGTAGCCCCCGCTTGCCGCAACTAGAGAAAGCCCGTGCGCAGCAACGAAGACCCAACGTAACCAAAAATAAAATTTTTTAAAACTAAATTTATTTTAAAAAAGTAAATAAATGAAAATGAAAACTCCCCAAGAAGTGTAAAGGACTATCAGTCACTCACAATGTAGTATAAATCTGTTCCATTGCTGTCCTCCTAAAACCTAGCTCACATCAGCTGCATGGAGAAAAGGGAACAAAGACCTAAGTAGGTTCTAGAACATATGACCTTTGGGGGACTAGAGCCTGCCTCGAGAGGCCCTGAGGAAAGGAAAAGTGCCAGGAGACCTGGAGACCTAAGGAGACAGAGAATCTGGGATAAGACCAAGGCAAACCTCTGCCTAATTCAAATTCAACCCAGGGCCCCAAAAACCAGACCGGAAACTCTCTTCCTCCTCTCACCTGTTCTGCAAGTCCTGTTCCCAGAACCTTCAATTGACAACCATCCTATTAATAAATCGCTACTTCAAGTAAGATGCTAAATTAAAAGCTTTGTAGGTCAGGCTGGTGACCTAACCGCATTGTTTTTATGGGAAAATGTGTTCTACATTCCAAATCATCCATTTGCAAATGATCTTTGGGAACAGAGCCCTTTTCTAAATTTGCAAGAACTGTTCCCTGAAAGGGACTAGCCTTCCCCACGTTATTTCACAGGGCTGGGCCCTGTTCCCAGAGGAAAGGCTACTCGGAAGTTTTGCGACCAATCACTGATGAAACACACACACACACACACACACAATTCGCCAGAACATGCAATCCCAAATCAAAAAGACAAGACTTCAAACTCGAGACTGTGATCAGCGAGGTCAGACCCACAGCCTCTCTAGCCTCAGATTATTCCGCCTCTGACAAAGGTGCCACGGGACAGCTGGATCCCCTACAACCAACCCTCAGTATAAGATGGAAACCTCCACAGTTTTAGAGGTGTTCCTAAAAAATCCCACAGGGTATAATATGTTATCACCTACGACTTGGGAACCTGTCTACATGTTTTAACCTGTACCATCTTTGAAAAGGATAACAGCAATCCAGCTTTACTGATTACCCCCACGCCCCATGATTTGCCCACACCATCGACGGAACACACGCTACCAGCTCGGTGAGGAAGCTACAGTAGCCCCATTTTGAGAGATAAGAAAACAGGGTCACAGAGGCCGCAGCGTGCCAGGTAGAGCCAGGTCTATGTAACTCCAGAATCCAAGGTTTTCATCACTACACTGTCTGAGTTAAGCAGTTCTTTCCACTGCTCCTAAACATCCCTTGTTTCAAACTTCAAAGAAGGAACACCTCCTGGGAACCCGAATCTTCTCAGCCATAGATAACCTCCCTGAGCCTTCCTCGGTCTCAGTGCACAGGTTCTCCCCCCACACCTCCCACCGCCCATCTTCACAGACACATTCATCTCACTGATAATTCTGGTTGTCTTATATATCCTGATGTCATTACCGGAACTCCTAAGGGCACATGCACAGAAGTTTTGTACCAAACAAAATAAATGTCAGGTTTCAAATGCCTTAACAGACCATACCCAGCTCTTTGGGGTTTTTTTTTTTTTTGCTGTTGTTGTTGTTTTTTTGTGACGGGGTAGGGAGTGGAGGGGATGCCTCTTTTGATCTTCAAAGTTTCTCCCTCCTGAGACCTTCCAGAGGTCATAAAAGGGGAGACAAGGTAGAAGGAACAGTGAATCGTTTCAAAACATTAGCTGTTTTGAAATAGCTGTTTAGCCAACCTATTTGCACCTTTGACAGAATTTTAAAAGTCCTTCTTGACTCAAGGGAGGGGACGGGGGAGGGGTCAGCAAACACCCTTCCATTTCCCCACGTTACCGGTCTAAGAGGATCCTTTCCCTCGCACCTCCATCCCAGTTATTTGAGATGCACAGTGTAAATAAAAGTTACAGATGATGATGCCAGAAAGAAAGTCGTCTCTTTGCACAACCAGCGTTTTTAAATCAGTGGTTTAGAGGACCAAGGGCAGTTTCCCTCGATAACTTCTTAGCCACTGAAACTCCGGAGCCCGGTCTCCAAGGGGAAAAGAGAGCAGGTGATGAGGGGGAGTCAGGGCCGAGGGGTCGAGGCAGGCCCCACGGAGCACCAGCCCCCAGCCCCAGTGCAGAGTCTAATGAAGACAGCAGCCGCCATCCCCGCCTGCTTCCCCGCCAGGTCAAGAGCTGACTTTAGGAGGAGCAGCCCAGGTGTGGAAAAGGCCTCCCCTTCGGGCCACGGGGCTGCTCGCCCGACCCTCGGGCAACTCAGGCTCCCCAAGTCCTGGCGTTACGCCCCACCCATCGCCCTTTTGCAGTCCCGGGATCCTACCCTCCCTCCAGATCCCCCAGCACTTCTCCCTCGGGGGCCAAGAGCGTTTGCCCCTCGAGCTCCTCCACCTCCCGACCCTCCTCCCCTTCGCTGAGCAACCCACACACCGCA
>NW_020175018.1:13587322-13587975 GCF_003031525.2 Neophocaena asiaeorientalis asiaeorientalis | reverse complement strand
CCCCTCTCCCTCAGCCATCTTTCTGCCGCCGGGGGCCGGCCTGGATGCCTGCAGTCCCCTCTCACCTTTCACCCCTGCACCCACCCTGCCTTTCCCCGGCCCCACCACGCGCTCAGAGGTTTCCGAAGAGAAATGAGCACCGGCCGGCTAGAGCCGAAAACCGAGAATTAGAGTCACCCCAGCGAGAACGCCCGCCATATTGGTGCGGGGCACTCAGGGAGCATGCCCAGCAACGGCCGACTCGCGGCGGCCGCGCTCACCCGGAGGCGGTGGACATGTTGGTGCGGGGCGCCGGAGAGCATGCGCACCAACGGCCGGCTCGCCGCGCGACTCGCCAACCGCCTGCTGGGAGGGCCCTGGGAGCGCGGCAGCCATGCTTTTGCTGGGCGGTCCCCACCTGTCATCTCGTAGCGTGCCTCTGACGCTATCCCTAGGACTAGTAGAAGACATTCCCTTGTCAACATGGTTGTGTTTTCCCACCACTCTGAGAGCAGCGCTCAAGGGCACCAAAAGGACTGAGAGGGGTGCACACCACTGCCTCCAACAGTTTGGACGGCTTATGGAGGTGGGAGAGGGCGAGCTGGACGGCAGCCTCCGCCTTGCTCCCCTTCCGGTGTTCCACCACCTCGCGGGGTCCCCAACCACTAACTGCG